>NW_026876208.1:0-186295 GCF_032173495.1 Musca vetustissima
CCAACAGATGTTACTATGGTCTAACAGCCTGTTTTTGTAAAATTCTAAACAATCGAATTCGAGTGACTTACGACCAAACTCCTTGGTTTTGAAAAATATGTCATTTATTTTTGTTTTGAATCAAAAAATATTTGTTTACATAAACAAAGGTTTGGTCGTAAGTCACTCGAATTCGTTCGTTTATAATTTTACAAAAACAGGCTGTAAGTAATCAGTTTAGAAACAAGGTCACCTCCCTCCAGACCAAATACACACTCTACAAGACGCTGATACTACCCGTACTGTTATATGGATATGAAGCATGGGTACTTGCGCAAGCAGATGAGGCAGCTCTTGGGGTGTTTGAAAGAAAAATTCTCAAAAGAAAAATTCTCTACGGGCCGATCTGCTTCGACGGTGAATATCGGCGTCGAATGAACCACGAGCTTTACAATTTATACGCGGACATCGACATAGTCAGTCGGTGTGTTTGAAAGAAATGCGAATGAATGAGAATGCCCCAGCTCAAAAGGCCTACTGATGGTTCCCGTAGACGGGGAAGACCACGAATTAGATGAAAAAAACCAACTAGAAAACAACATCTTGCAACCGGGTCTTTCAAATTGGAGGATAAGTGCACAAGACCGACGAGCTTGAAATCAGTTTTAAGCTCGACTTATGGAACAACCGTTCTGTAACAAGCCAGCTAAGTAAGAACCACTATATGGAGCTAGGGCAAAATATGGGTCTATATTGTAAATTTATAACAAATCTAGTTAGAATTCAGAAAATGTGGTGCACATGTTATACAATCTCAAAACCTCAGATACTGAATACATTTTTCTATAGAACAATTAAACAAATCGTTAATTTCGTATCCCAATTATCCTGCCAACACTACAGAAGTAAAAACTAATTGCAGGAAAATATTTTGGCGACTCGATTTTCCAAATCACTATAAATAACACAACTCATGTTGGTACGCTCAATGATACTGAGTACGTTCATTAATCCGCCAACACCACAGCAGTAAAAAATAATCACACGAACATATTTTGGCGACCCGATTTTCCAAATCGCTGTAAAGACCACAACACATGTTGATACGTCAAACGATACTGAGGAAATAAATGTTATGAACATGTTTGGCATAATACGACCTATTTACGGTACTTAAACTACTTTTCATGCATAAAAGGACAACTAGAACACACAATGATTCGAGTTTGAAGAGGATATGTTAAAGAAAATCCTCAGCATCCATTCCATATAATTTGTATATCCTTCACCTAACTGTAGTACAGGGTATTATGTCTTTGTGCATAATTATTCCTTTGAGAATATGCAAAGAATCAATTTCTGAGTGATTTCTATACATGCATTTTATGTTCCATGCTAAATACTAAACACGTTGCAGTAGCATTAAGCCGACAAATCCAACAAAATTGGCACACCTCATTAATAGGCTCAAGCATGAACCCTATTGAAATTGGGCAAATTGATAGATGTAGATATAGCTCCCATATATATTCTCGTCCGATATAATGTAAATGGTGGACCAAAGTGCAAATGTAAATGGTCGATTTGAACGATATTTTACATAGCGTACTGATTTGAGTCTAGAACGATGTGTGTTAATTTTGTGAAAATCGGTTCAGATTTAGATAAAGGTCCTATATATATTTCCCTCCGATTTAATGTAAATGGTGCATCAAAATGCCTATATATCTTTCGATTTGTATGATATTTGGCATAGCGTACTCAATTAAGTCTAGAATTATGGGAAAATCGGTTCAGATTTAGATATAGCTCCCATATATATTTTCGTCCGATTTAATGTAAATGGTGCACCAAAGTGCCTACATATCTTTCGATTTGCATATCTTTCGATTTCATTTTGACACAATAGGACCACCAACTTCCAAACAAGAAAATACCTTGAACTATGGCGAATTTGCCCTCCTTTATCCGATTGGTGCAGTATTTGCATAGCGTATCGCACTTCTAACAGTTCTTTCGTGCAATAATGTTCATTTTGTTTCAGTTCCCGTTTAGATTAGCAATTTTACTAATTGGTTATAATCTGGGATTCAGGGAGTTCCGACAAAAACGTTTCAGTCTCAGTCCGCTTAAAATAGTTACATATATAGTTTAAAAGATTGACGGAAAATTCCTTCGTAGCTAATTGGTATCATTAAATTTTGGGAATCACATACAAATGATAATAAGAGAACACAACAACGCCACTTTTTCAATTCCCTATAATGAGTGAATTGAAGTAAAAACAAATCCAGATGAAATTTAATTAGCGGCTTCAATCAAAATGAAAAAGCAAAAAAAAAAAAAAAAAAACTGGAAACATCAGAACTCATAATGAGCCAATTAAAGGCATGCAAATCTTCACTGTTCCATCTCCCCTCCGTCACTTCTGTGTCCTATTCACATTTTTTCTGCAATCCATCATTTGCATCTATCATAACCGTGATGGAATCTATCAACAGAATACCCTTAAGATTTTGATGATTTGCGATCTAATCCAGAGCAATATGAAAAAATTGTTTTTCAATCTGACATAATAATATATGAGAGCTATACATACATGAATCAGAACCGATTTTAACAAAAAAAATTTTTTGACAAAGACGAAAATGCAAGCCAAGCGTCTTAAATTGTAAATGGTGTTTATGGTTCCGATATTTTAACAGCCAATTATGTGCACTTTTGGTTTCGTAGATTGCGTTCAGGAATTATTGATGTTAAAGATGCACCTCACACAGGTAGGCTGTTCGTCGAAAATGTCGGAGAAATTGTCGAAATTGATCGACATGTTAGCAGACGTAACATCGCCCAGGAGCTAAAAAGTCGACCATAAAACTGTTTTAAACAATTTACAATTTCCACAAACGTCCAGAATTGGCCAACAGAAGATGTGTCGTCTTCGATCAGGACAACGCTAGGCCACACATATCTACAGTGACTAGCCAGAAACTTCGGAAGCTTGATTTGGGAGTTTTAATGCATCCGGCATATACTTCGGACTTGGCGATTATCATATTTTTCTTGCATTTGCAGAATTAGTTTAATGATAAAAAATCGGTATCTAGGGAGGATTACTGCCTTCGAGAGTTATCGAGCGCACCAGTCAGTCCGACAGATGGACGTACATTTGTAAATTGACCCCAAATTGTCTAACACAGATTTGGCACAGAGAAAGATAGGGACTAAAACCAATATTTCGATGAGGTGTTAGAAGCAGAATGCTGTGAATTCCGCTTCTAACAGCAGGTTCGTACACGTTGCAACATATACCGGTTATGTCCAATGTGAAGATGGGTTTAGGTGAGTGAGTTTGGTTGGGAATTGAAGAGGTGTAGGACCATTACAAATGCCGGGAAGATATTGCCACCCTATCATCAATTTGTGGGGTGGCAATCAGATCCCTAAACATAAATAACATCGGGTTTGCCGTGGTATCTGCAGCTCTTGTGGTGTTATCAGTGGCGGGTTTTCTCCGAGTATTCTCGATTTATCTCCCCAACTGCATCAATGTGAACACGATTCAATCCAATTGTAGATCTACAGGCACTCTTTTTACTTTGGGACCACAATTTCTCCAAATTATTTA
This sequence comes from Musca vetustissima, assembly GCF_032173495.1. NCBI lineage: Eukaryota > Metazoa > Arthropoda > Insecta > Diptera > Muscidae > Musca > Musca vetustissima. The sequence goes on from NW_026876208.1 coordinate 3,605, forward strand.
GATCGTTTTTAATCTGCTTGGTTGGTGGGCCCAGAGAAACTTGGGGTCTAAAATCAATATTTCGATGAGAATGAGAATGCTGTGAATTCTGCTTCTAATACCAGGTTCGTAAAGGTTGTCACCTATGCCGGTTATGGTCAAAGTGAAGATGGGTTTAGGTGAGTGCATCTCGTTGAAGAGGTGTAGCTGGTCATGTGGGTCATTACAAATGCCGGGCAGATATTGCCACCGAATCATCATCAGATCTCAGTTGTCCCTAAACTACTCGGGTTTGTCGTGGTAGCTACTGGTCTTGTGGTGCTATCGGTGGCGGCGTTTCTCCGAGGATTGTATTCAGCTTGTATTCTCGATTTACTTCCTCAACTGCATCAATATGAATACGATTCAAGCTAGCTGTAGATCTACATGCTTTCCGGTTATGTCCAAAGGGAAGAAGGATTTAGGTGAGTGAGTCTGGTTGGGAGTTGAAGAGGTGTATTACCATTACAAATGCCGGGCAGATACTGCCAACGTATAATCAATTCGTAGGCAGCTCTTGTGGTGTTATCAGTGGCGGGTTTTCTCCGAGGATTATATTCCAAAGTGAAGATGGGTTTAGGTGAGTGAATCTGGTTGAGAGTTTTAGAGGTATAGGACCATAACAAATGCCTGGCAGATATTGCCACCGTATCATCAATTCGTAGGGTGGCAACCAGATCCCTAAACTACTAGGGTTTGCCGTGGTAGCTGCAGCTCTTGTGTTGTTGTCAGTGGCGGGTTTGCTCCGAGGATTATATTCCAAAGTGAAGATGGGTTTAGGTGAGTGAGTCTGATTGGGAGTTGAAGAGGTGTAGGACCATTACAAATGCCGGGCAGATATTGCCACCGTATCATCAATTCGTGGGGTGGCAACCAGATCCCTAAACTACTCGGGTAATCTCTCCAGATTATTTAGATCGTTCTTAGCTACAGTTCTTGTGGTGTTATCGGTGGCGGGTTTCCTCCGATGATTGTATTCACCCTGTATTCTCGATTTACTTCCTCCATTGCATCAATGTGAATACTATTCAATTCAGCTGTAGATCTACATGCTCTCTTTGGAACTTTGGGACCTCATTCTCTCCAGATCATTCACATTCTTCTTAAGTTGCCTGGTTGGTGGGTTCCTATCTCTAAGGTAACACCCAAGCAGATATTGCATCGACAACATTTTGTTGTGTTGATGCACAGGAAGGACCTGAAAAACAATCTGTTGTAGTCCTCAGAGCGACATTCTGTCAGAATCGCATGTTTTCCCATTGTGTTTCATTTACTTTGGCGGACTACAATGAAGCTGCACAGTTTACTACAAAATGGCCTATCGCTGCATATGTTGTTAACAAGGTTTCCCAATAAGATGCTGGCTAGCGGTTTGATAAGCTTTTTCCTGCTCCTGACCTTATCGCAAATAACCGATTTATGCAAAGACTATGGAACGTGATACCTAGATTCTTGAGGTAATTAGCGGTTGAAATTTTGGACCTATCGACCTGTTCATTCAGAGGTAGCTGTATCTCCGCTGTCCATGATTTATTGGCGAAAATTTCCATATTCCTTGTCCGGAGAAAATCTGTTATACCCATGAGATGTCTCAATCTCGGCATGGACCAGGAAAAATCCGAAGCAAACATGAAACTGTGGACCCATCGACCTGCAAATTCAGAGGTAGCTGCATCTCCCCTGTCCACGATTTATTGGCGGATATTTCCATATTGCTTGTCCGAAAAAAAACTATATGATACCCATGAGATGTCTCAATATCGGCAAGAGCCAGAAGATTCGAAGCAAATATTCCGGTTGAAGTTGCTACCAAGTTGAAAAAAATACCCTAACATGGGTTGACATTCCTTGGTCGAAGATTAGTTCCGTTGAGTCAATTCGGAATCATGATTAATTTACCTCGCACAGGTAGGCCGGTCGTCGAAAATATCGATAAAATCGGAGAAATGATCGAACTTGACCAGTATGTTAGAAGTCGTAACATCGCCAATGGGCTAAAAATCATCCATACAACAGTTTCAAACCATTTACAATTGTCCAGAAACGGCCAGAATTGGCCAACAGGAGAGGTGTATTGTTCGACCAGGACAACGCTAGGCCACACACATATACAGTGTGCCAGAACAGCGCCAGACGCTTCGGGAACTTGATTGGGAATCATGATTAATTTTGTTTGTTACAAACATAAGAACCAAGACATAATACCAGGCATCACAGTGTAGCTTAGAGTATAACAGGATGTTCAATTTGAAAATTTCTTATATGAAAGCCTTATGACTGCCTACAACTTTTTTCATTTATCCATTTCATTTATTTTTCACCCTTATTAAAAGTTTCCACACACACACACACACACAAAGAAGTAATGACCCTTTGGAACTACTACTATCCCTTCACTGCGAAATTTCAATTAAATCATTGAACGAAATGAATGAAATAAAACATTCAATAATACTGCAGTCACATACTACAGAAAAAAAGAAACAAACTTCGAAGAAAAATTAAAGTTAAAGCCTCATTATTCTTCTCATGTTTTCCTCACATTTTCTTTCACTCATTCATCCTTCCATTGGCACACATACACACACTCGTCTCTAACTATCTGCAATGAATGGTGCAACAATTCTTCTTATCTTTGCCACAACACACTTCAGCTGAAAAAGGCTATATATGTTGCAATAACACAACAACGACAACACCAGTGGCAGCAGCAGCTCCAACTATATTTATGAGAAGTCAAGGGATGTTGAAATAAAAATGGGTGGATTATAATTATTCCGACGACGATGATGATGATGATGAGAATGAGCATTATTATCAACTTAGTCATAGTCATCTGAAGTTAAACCCCAACTTTAGTGCCAAGATTAAAACTAATGGCAGCTGCACAGCATGCATTTTCTTTTCCACCCTTTTTTCTGCCTGGTAGGGCAGACGTGATGGAATTTTTCGATCCCGCATATTGTTAGCTTGAATTTTGTGGTACACCATGATAACGTATTGTGTGGACATTTAAGATACCATTAACAAAATATAAACAGTCGAAATCGGCGAACTTGGTCCCTATAAGCGATATGTCGTTATAAACCATATCAAATAAAAGACGGAACTTTTCTCAGGACTTTTGGATAAGTCGTTATAAACGATTTCGAATGAGATAAAAAACTGCAACAAAGTCAATTTTACTGAATGAGAACAAAAAATATCGGAAATGGTATCAAATTTTTAAATAAGTTTAGATTTTTCGAATTGGTCACCTTTGGCACGAATTATGGCCTTCAAAGTGGCAATAAAATTCCCGGCGAAGCGCTTGCTTGAGGTGATCGACACTTTGGTATTTTTTGGTACCAACCTTGTTTTCCAAAATACTCCAGACACAATTGTCCAGCGGATTGGTATCCGTAGATTTTGGTGGCCATTGTACGCTACAAATGAAGTGAGGAACCTCATTTTGTTACCACTCTTGGGTGGCGGATGTGGAATCCGCTGGTGCTGAGTTCTGTTTGAATATCCAATGTCTGCGGCCAAAATTTTTGCGTGCCCAGGGCTTTGATACACCCTTCAGGTCCATAAGAGAATACTGATAGTGGAGTGATCATTGATAGCCTATGCAAACCCGAAGTGCCTAATTTGATTTGCCTTTCCTGTTGGTTAATACGCTAAAATTCTCAAAATACCGAAAATTGGGCGGAATCTTAATATGGGGCTATGTTTAAAATTTGCACCATAGTTATACGTTTTTGAGTAGATGTATATCAGCCTCTTAAAACCCGATATGCCAAATTACAGATATTCGGTGGGAAATGCGGGAAATCCTAAAAAAACTGAAAATAGGCCGGGACTTTTATACGGGGGCTATGTCAAAATATGGACCTATAATAATTTTATGCATAGATGTATATCAACCTACAAAAACTTAGTACCTAATTAAAGTCCTTTTGGTTGGAAAATAGGGTTAAAGTCCTCACAATTTCGAAATAGGGTGGTTCTATAATCAGCAATTTCTAAACAGATGTTAGCCAGCATTCAAAAACCCCGAAATGCCGAATTACAGCCATTTCGATTGGAAAATGCGACTTAAATCCTCAAAAAATACCTAAAAAATTGCCGGGAACTTTATATGGGGGCTATGTCACAACATGGACCTATACAAATATATTTCTGTTTAGATGTTATAATAATCAAATTACCGAAATTTTTGCGGGACCTAAATATGAGGGTTATATCAAAATATAGATCTATAGCGATCATTTTCTGCGCAAATGTTTGCCAGACGCCAAAACCTCGAATACAATCACAAACTGGCCTCTGGGTAAAAAATATGTGAGCCAAAATTTGGCAGCCTAAGTCGGGTGGTTCGGCAGTAAAATAGTTTTTAGAAAATATTTGGATAGATACTCAAAAACTCGAAATTTTCCCAACGAATAAAACACAAAACCGAAGAAGGAAATCTGGTGACAGATACAGACAGCGTGTTGAGGATCTGAAAGGTGCAATTTGAAAAGCTTCTGGTATCAAAAAGTGGCGGTGAAGAAGATACCCCAGAACCAATAAGAGATGACGGTATAGAGTGTACACCACCTAGACAAGATAAGGTCAGAATAGCAATCAATCGGCAATCAAAGCTGCAAGTGCCGATGGATTACGAGCCGAACTATTCAAGACCGGTGGTCAAATGTTGGAGCATGGAGCATGCACCAGCTGATTAGGACAATTGGCTAGAGGAATACATGCCCAATGATTGTAACCTCAGCATCCTGTGTCCTGTGCACAAAAAAGGTGACAAGACTATATGTGCCAATTATAGGGGAATAAGTTTCCTTCCCATCAAATATAAAATGCTATCCAGCGTGCTGTGTGAGGAACTGAAGCCAATGGTTATGACATTATTGGATCATACCAATGTGTCTTCAGGTCTGACAAATTCACCATTGAACATATTTTCACTCTGTGCCAAATCCTGAAAAAGACCCACGAAAAACACATCGACACATTCCACCTATTCGTCGACTATAAAGCCCCATTCGCAATTCGCTCAGAGGTATTTAAATCCATGTCCGCGTTTGGCATTACTGCAATATTAATAAGACTATTCAGGATAACTTTGTGTGACACAGGGTCAGCAGTTATAGTCGGAGGAAAGGACCTATCGGAGCCCCTCAATACCGAACGAGGATTCAGACAAGGTGACAGTTTGTCGTGTGACCTATTTAACATTCAGCTGGAAATGGTCATACGAGATGCAAAGGTAAACAGAAATGTGACTCTGTACACCAAACAGCATATGTTACATCGATATAATTGGTCGAACATTTCGAGCGGTAGCAGCCACATCTGAACGAATTGAGAAGGAGTCTGCCAAAGTGGGATTGACAGTAAATGGTGAAAAGATCAAACTGATGGTATCAACGCGCAAGACGTCGAGTAGTCTCGGACCAACTGTGGAACTTGAGAACTACAGCTTCGAGGTAGTTAAAGTTTTTATATATTTTGGTTCCGCCATAAATAAAACTAATAACATCACCTTTCTGGACGAAAGCTTTGAAAATTGGAGGAATATAGTGTTGGCCAACTGCTGCTACTGCTCGTATGGTCTGAGTAAACAACTCAAAAGCAAGACCACCTTTCGCCAGACCAAACTCACACTCTACAAGACGCTGATATTACCCGGGCTGTTGTATAGATCTGAAGCATGTGTACTTGTGTAAGTAGATGAGACAGCTTTTGGAGTATTTGAGGGAAAATTCTCCGGAAGATCTATGGGCTGATCTGCGTCAACGGTGAATAACGCCGTCGAATGGACCAGACATATCGAGCTGCAGCGACTACGTAGGCTAGGCCATGTTGTGAGAATAGATGAAGATGCCCCAGCTCAAAAGACAAAGCGAGCCAAGTGATGGTTCACGCAGAAGGGGAAGGCCACGAATCCGATGGAAATATCAAGTAGAAGACAACAACTAGGAAAATGGTCTTTCAAATTGCATGAGGTGCGCACAAAACCGACGCGCTTGGAAATCTTTTTTTGAGCTCGGCTTATAGAACAGCCGTTCTGTAATAATCCAGTTATATGATTAAGTAAGTACTCAAAGACTCAGGAATTTATTCAAGTATTAACCCTCGTGCATAGCATAGTAAATACCCAAATAAATTCCCGCAAATGGGCATTTACCTACCCCTTGGATATTTTCCTGGCAAATTAGCATCTTCGGAGATTTTATTTGCACTTTATGACCATAAAACAGATAGCCAATGCATGGCGAAATTGTTGCCCAAAAACGTTGAAACGGGAAACCCTGCGTCCCTTTCATTTGTCCATACAACCACTGTTATTAAAGTTGTATATTTTCCTTCCATCAACTTGTTCCAAGTAAAAAAAAAAATTACAAAGAAATAGAATAGAAATGAATATTATTCTCTATTAACATCCAACCACAAAGACCTGCTGCACTCTTGATGGCGAAAAGAAGACGAAAAAGAGCACTCCTTTTCCAATGTAAGAACGAATGAAAGAAAAAAAGACACAAACAACAAGAAATAGGGGCATCTTGAACTTCGTAGTGAAATATGAAGCAACAAAGACACCAGTTCAAGTGGGCCATGAAATAATACTACGGTAAATCGTTAGTTATCTGCTGTGTGTGTGTGTGTGTACGTTCATGTATTTGATTGAGGCACCCCGGGAAAACTCGGCAAAGTTTTTTTAAGCGATGACTGATGCTATCATAAAACTCTGAAATGGGGCGAAAATAAGAAAACTTATTTCAGTTTTGTTTTTTTCTTCTTCCTCGCTTAAGGAAGAAGAACAGATAATAATCATAAAACTATAAGAAATTTAATTATACTTGAGAGATGATTTTACAGTGGCAACATATTAGACAAACAGTGAAGTTTCGGTTTTTTTTTTTGTAAGAAGTTGTTGATGTGTTGTGAAAACTTTAAAACTTAGTATGAACTGTAGTTAGATGAATGCATTGCATGCGATATCACACATAAGAGCTGAAGTTCTTTAATTTTAATTATACTCTTATTTACCAAAGAAACATGAGTGATTACGAATTTTACAGACATGAAGATCTATTTAAGTTATTGGAATGAAAGTTTAATCGAAAGATCACGTAAAGGCAAACCATTTCTTACAAATTGGGTTTCACTAGAGCCAATTGGACTCTTATGACACGAACGAAAATATGAAAATGATTTTTGGTACATATATAAAGAAAAATATCCTGACTCCGTTTGCGATCAAATTTTGGGTTTATGCGTGCGAAACTTACCAAGGTTTTAATTTTGGACATAAGAAAAAATCTTAAAATTACGGCCTTTATTATATTGGCCAAAAACGTTGATCTATGACTTCCTTCGTAAAATATGAATATGCAAAATATATGTGAGTAGAATAATAATCATTTAGGATATTACTTCATCATTTTCATAATATTCATCACATGCATCCACCTAAAAATTAATTTAAAACCAGTAAGGAAAGTAGTAAAGTCGGACTGGGCCGACATTATGATACCCATAACCGCATTGGGTATATTGTACATATGTATCCTAACAATTGCATGTCTATGTTCCCTCTTTCTCCAACCTATCCTAACTTTAATTTCATTCGAGCAGATTTAGAGCAGTCTGCGTAACATGGGGAAAATTTATCGAAAACGATTAATAGCAAAATTGATACACGCTATTCGGTACGCCGCGTTGTTAAAAATATTATGTATATATGGGAGCTATATCTAACGCTGTGCCAAATTTTGTGCAAATCGAAAGATATGTAGGGACTTTGGTACACCATTTACCTTAAATCGGACGAAAATATTTACGGGAGCTATATCCAAATCTGAACCGATTTTCTCGAAACTTGGCACACATCATTCTAGACCTAATTCATTACGCTGTACCAAATTTCGTGCAAATGTAAAGATATATAAGGACCGTTTACATTAAATCGGACGAAAATATATATGGGAGCTATATCTAAATCTGAACCGGTTTTTCCCAATTTCAATAGGGTTCGTCCTTGGGCCAAATAAGTGACCTATGCCAAATTTCATCCAATTCGGATTATAAATGCGACCCGTACTTTGTTTACAATTTAACATCGACAGATATACGGACGGACGGACGGACATGCATAAATCGACTCAGAAAGTGATTCTATGCATATGCACAAACACATAATACCCTGTAGCACAGAGTGGTGAAGGGTATAAATATCTAAACAATCTAAATACCACGATTAATCAAATGATATCAAAATCGCAGAAGTTTGTGTAGCGGTTTCTAAATTATAGCGACAACAAAGCAAGATATTGAGGAAAATTATTTGTTTTTGGTTCGAAGAAATAATGTCATCATATTTATTTTTCTTTTTAATTTTATACAATAAATTTCAGAAAAAAATGTTGGGGTTATTCTTGCATTTTTCCCGAACTGCAGCGAAAAATTGGCATATATAAAAATATTCACTTCCTGTGTATAAGTATACACATTGGGGTTATATTAATAGGAATGAATCTTAAAATAAAACTATATTATGAAATATACATTTTAATTTGCCTCTAAATCGCGTAATTCTAATTTTTCTAATTTAATGCGCATGCGGTTTCGAGGAAGTACTGAAGTTTATCTTCCAATCCATGTATATTTTGCGAAAATTCATTTGACGGCTAAGATGTAAATCGCGAATATTTCCGAAAAGTCCATATGCCTTTAAAGCGCATCCTGTTTCTGTTCTAAGATGTTGTATTCTACTTGGTCTTTCCATCTAATTCGTGGCTTTCCCCTTCTGCGTGAACCAGCAGTTGGGTCGTTTTTATATGCCTTTTGAGCTGGGGCATTCTCATTCATTCGCTCAACATGGCCTAGCCACCGTAGTCGCTGCAGCTCAATACGACTGACTATGTCGATGTCCGCGTATAAATTGTAAAGCTAGTGGTTCATTCTCTCAAACACCCCAAGAGCTGCCTTATCTGCTTGCGTAAGTACCCATGCTTCAGATCCATGTAACAGCACGGGTAGTATCAGCGTCTTGTAAATTGTCAGTTTGGTCTAGCGTGAGGTGGCCTTGTTTCTAAACTGCTTATTTAGACCAAAGTAGCATCTGTTGGACAATACAATTCTTCTCCGAATTTCAGAAATGATGACGTTAATTTTATTTATGGCGGTACCAAGATATATACAATTTTTAACTAACTCGAAGCTATAGTTCTCAAGTTCCGCAGTTGGTCCGAGTCTACTGGATGTCTTGCGCGTTGATACCATTAGCTTGGTCTTCTCGCCATTTACTGCCAGACCCTCTTGCCAATTGTTCAATGGTGGCTGTTACCGCTCGCAATGTTCGACTCATTATATCGATGACATCGGCGTACGCAAGTAACATATGCTGTATGGTGTACATAGTGCCATTTCTGTTCACCTTTGCGTCTCGCAGGATGTTAAAAAAATCACAAGACAAACAAAACGTATTCGGATTCAGGATATTTTGTTTGAATCCTCGTTTAGTATTAAAGGGTTCCGAGAGGTCCTTTCCGACTTTAACTGCTGACCTTGTGTCACTTAAGATTATCCTGCATAGCCGTATCAATTTTGCAGGAATGCCGAACGCATACATGGCTTTCAACACCTCTGAATGGATACGGCTGTCAAATGCGGCTTTATAGTCGACGAATAGGTGGAATATGTCGATGTATTTTTAGTGGGTCACTCCAAGGATTTGATGCAGAGTGAAAATCTGAAGCCGTATTGGTATGGTCCAATAATGTCATTGATCATTGGCTTCAGTCGTTCACACTAGAGTTGGGCGATCTAGTTCACTTAGCGGATCGATCTTCCTCGTTCCTTTTTTAAAAAGAAATTAGTTCCTTAATGTAGTTCCTTTGCTCCATATAGTCCTTGTACTCCATACAGTTCCTTTGCTCCTTATGTTTCCTTTGCTCTAAATATTTCCTTTCCTCCACATAGTTCCGACCCCTACATAGTTCCTTTGAATTTCTCTCTTTCATCGTTCTTTTTGTTTTTTTTCGTTTTTTTCCATATAGTTCCTTCGATCCATATAGTACCTTTGGTCCATATAGATTTTTTACTCCATACAGTTCCTTTACGCTTTATAGCTCCTTTGCTCCATATAGTTCCTTTACTCCTTACAGTTCCTTTGTTCTTTATAGTTCCTTTGCCCCAAATAGTTCCGACTCCTACATAGTTCCTTTGAATCTCTCTCTTTCATCGTTATTTTTGATTTTTTCGTTCACATAGTTCAGAAAAAAACGAGAAAAAAAGGAAAAGAAAAAAGAACGAGATCAGAAAAAGGAGCTGGAACTAGTTCCGATCGTTCCTTTCTCGGAATAGTTCCAATGAACTAGTTCGTTCCGGAACTACCCAACTCTCGTTCACACAGCATACTGGATGGGAAGAACACTAATTCCTCTATAGTTGACACATATCGTCTTGTCTCGTTTTTGTGCACGGGACACAGGATGCTGAGGTTCCAGTCATTGGGCATGCATTCCTCTAGCCAAATTGTACTAATCAGCTGGTGCATGCTCCTGACCAGCATCTTACCACCAGTCTTGAATAGTTTGGCTGGTAACCCATCGGCTCCCGCTGCTTTATTGTCCTTTCCGATTAATTGCTATGTCCAATTAATTGCTATTCTGATCTTGGATAGGTGGTATACATTCTATACCGTCATCTCTTATTGGCAAATAAGACTGATGTAGAAGAACTTCGCTTTTATGCGGATTGTAGCAATTCCCTCATCTACTGGAGTGAATCTGGAGAAGAGGTCTTTTATTCTCCTGTTAACCATAAATACGCAGCCAAATTCATGTCTCGTTTCATGGAAGCTATAATACAGTGCGTAATCGTCAGATTTACTTACGCCTGTCTCTTTCCATTGCATTTCCTGTAAGGTAGTAATATCGGCTTTGTACTTCTTGAGTATATCCGCCAAAGCGAAAGCTGCGCTGTTCTGTAAAAGGTGCGCACATTCCAAGTGCAGATTCGCAGATCGCGGTCCTTTATACGTTTGCGGGGTCGGTTTTCTTTTTCTTTGCTTTTTCATGGTAGGAAGGGTTTTCCAAGTGTGGGCAACACCCAATTTTTATAGTTCTTGTTGGTGAACTCGCGGCACATATCAGCTCAAATGGTGATGAAAATAGCTACCCCAGGTGACACCACGAGGAGGTCAGTGTCCACAATTGAGATGAAAGAGGGACCAAGATAAACCTGGACTTCGCCATGTTAAAACCAAACAGAGCCGTTGTTTGGTATCTACCATCCCCTACGCCCCCTCGGTTGTAACCACACATTCACCGAAAAAAAATTGGTTATCATATGTCTACAACGCTTCCAATTCACGGCGGCAATCGTTCCATTGTCCAAAAGAGATTTTTCTTGCATTTAATGGCCGCTCTTTAATTTCTTGAGGATTTTGAGAATACCAAATACGCCAGTTTTGTTTAATAACATATCTATCGAATGAGGAATGTGCTTGATGGCTAAAGAAATTTTGTTCGAAAAATTGCCGTCCACGTATTTACGACGTTGTGAATGGTCAGCTGTAATCAGTTTTTGCGTGAGAGGAATATGGTCACATTTCTGGGAGAAACTGTACACTGGAAAATTTCTTCAAGAAGTGATTTTCTTTTCATTGAAAACGAAATGATAAAGGGCAATGTCTTCGCTTGAAAATGCGGCTAGTAACTTTGAAATATGTGAAACAGTAGGGGTCGTTACATTTCAATGAGAAAAGGGCCATAATAACACCTAAAATAAGTCGCAACTTTTATATGGAGACTGTGTGAAAACCTGGGCATAAATTGTGAGATTTCTTTTAGAAGTTTTTGAGCCTTGAGAAATCAAAATGAAAATTAAACAAGTGAAAAGGCATTAAGTTCGGCCGGGCAGAACTTTTCAGAAAATTTTAATTGATAATTCAAATTCGAAGATGGGGAATATCGGTCCACTCCTCCTGAAACCTCCACACAGCGCTAGGTCTAAATGCGGCTATAGTACATTATCGAACCTTACGTTCTAATTTTTTTATATCGCTATCCTCCGCAGGTGAAATGATTACAATAGAGTCTTAGAACCAAACTCAAAACGCAGAACAAATCAGATAACTATTTTAATATAAAAAAGGGGGTTATATGGGGACTACCCCAAAATGGGGGCGAATATTAATAATTTTTGGTAGAGAGATTTGTTACCATATATGACTACAAAATACCAAATTGCTGCAAATTCGGTTGAAAAACGCACTCAAGAACCCCAAAATACCGAAAATTGGGGGTACCCTTATATGGGGGCTATCCGAAAAAATGGACCAATATTCATAATTTTTTGTGGATAGATTTGCTACCTATTAAGAACTCAAAATATTAAATTACAGCTAATTCGGCGGAAAAATACGATCAAAACCCCCAAAATACTGAAAATTGGGAGGTACCGTTATATGGGGGCTACCAGAAGAAGTGGACCTATATTTATAATTGTTTTGTGTAGACATTTAGGACCCAATAAGAACTCAATGTAGCACATTTCAGCGAATTCGGCTGAAAACCCCGCTCAAGAACCACAAAATACCGAAAATTGGGTGGTACCCTTATATGGGGGCTACCCGAAAAAATGGACCTATATATATAATTTTTTGTAGAGAGATTTGTTACCATATATGACTACAAAATACCAAATTGCAGCACATTCGGTTGAAAAACGCGCTCAAGAACCCCAAAATACCGAAATTTGGCGGGTACCCTTATATGGGAACTATGCCTAAACGTGGACCGATATATCCAATCATCGAACTTGACCTGCCTGCAGACAAAAGACAACCCTATGCAAAATTTCAGCACCCTATCTCAATTCCTGCAAAAGATAGCGTGATTACAACAGACGGACGGACGGACAGACGGACAGACGGACGGACATGGCCAGATCGTCTTAGAATTTCACCCTGATCAAGAATATATATACTTTATAGGGTCGGAAATGAATATTTCGATGAGTTACAAACGGAATGACAAAATTAATATACCCTCCATACTATGGTGGAGGGTACAAAAATAAGATATTATCAAGTTAACATGTCGATGAATTCGTCCGGCACGATTTTTTGCTTAAGCTGGACTACAAACCTTAATATACCGAAACCATAAAGGGGAACTCTTGTTGGGGGGTTATTTAAACACACGGACCTATATTGTCAAACCTTCTGAGGAAAATGTCCCATACATATATCTAACAGCCTCCTCTATGCACATTTTTCACAATATGCGACTTCATACTTATTTCCATTTTAAATTCTCAGAAGATTACTTCTATTATTTTCATTCTTTACCAAACTTTTCTTCTAACTAACTCAGCGTTTGGTTGATATCCTTGTCAACATGAATAAATGCAAATTGCATATTTGACTTCTACACCGATTCAAATGCCGAATGCAAGAACCTAACATTTTAATAAAAAAACAAACAAAAGAATTGCACATTAAATAAACAACAGAAAATCACAACAACAACAAAAAACAAAAAGAACTCTTGGAGTGGCATTTTCGCTCCAATTCTTCTTCTTTTGTGATTCACCGCACTTTGCTTTCATTTAACTTTGCGGAATAATTGGTGGTGGGGGCGTCGAACAACCAACGACATCATTGCATTGTTACCACCAGCCACACAACTCCCCTCGACCCATGTTATTGGTTTATTCAGATATCATAATAAAGTTAGCAAAAAAGTTATTTGCAATTAGTTTTGTATTCAAACTAGAAAAGTTTTGCATTCGCAGCAGCAGCATTGAAACATAACCTCAACATTTGGTTTCTTCATTGCATTTTCATTGGAGCGTGCACTCGTTCACCCTTTGTTGCTACATGGTTCTTATGCGGGTTCCAAGAAAAACTAAATAAAACTTCAGTTGAATGGTAAGTCTAAAATGTCATCAGAAAAATGGGATCGGAATAAGAAGAAGACATATAAAATCAAATCAAACAAAACCACAGAAAAAAGAGTTATCAATCGAATTAGAAAAACAGTATTGAATAAAATTTATATAGTGAATGATATGAAAATTTAATTATATAAAGAATATTTTTATAGGTCTATAAGAGGCGAGTATTTAAGAAAAATCAAGGCCTTACGAGCTGAGGATTTTTTAAAGAATATTTTATCGAGGGCTATAAGAGGCGTGGATTTCTTAAAGAATATTTTATGGAGGGCTATAAGAGGCGTGGATTTTTAAGGAACATTTTTTAAGGGCTATAAGAGGCGTTGACTCTTTAAAGAACATTTTTCAGGGACTATAAGAGGCGTGGATTTTTTAAAGAATATTTTTTCAAGGGCTATAAGAGGCGTGGATTTTTTAAAGAATATTTTTTAAGGGCTATAAGAGGCGTGGATTTTTTAAAGAATATTTTTTCAAGGGCTATAAGAGCTGTGGATTTTTTAAAGAATATTTTTTCAAGGGCTATAAGAGCTGTGGATTTTTTAAAGAGTATTTTTTCAATGGCTTGGATTTTTTAAAGAATATTTGTCAAGGACTATAAGAGGCGTAAATTTTTTAAAGAATATTTGTCAAGGACTATAAGAGGCGTGGATTTTTTAAAGAATATTTTTCAAGGACTATAAGAGGCGTGGATTTTTTAAAGAATATTTTTCAAGGACTATAAGAGGCGTTGATTTTTTAAATAATATTTTTCAAGGACTATAAGAGGCGTTGATTTTTTAAAGAATATTTTTCAAGGGCTATAAGAGGCGTGGATTTTTTAAAGAATATTTTTCAAGGACTATAAGAGGCGCGGATTTTTTAAAGAATATTTTCCAAGGACTATCACAACAATAGGCGTGGATTTTTTAAAGAATATTTTTTCATAGGCTACCATAACAATAGGCGTTGATTTTTTAACGAATATTTTTCAATAGGCGTGGATATTTTAAAGAATATTTTTCAAAGGTCAATACAATCTTCGATTTTTTAAAGAATATTTTTCAAGAACTATAAGAGGCGTGGATTTTTTAAAGAATATTTTTCAAGAACTATAAGAGGCGTGGATTGTTTAAAGAATATCTTTCAAGGGCTATAAGAGGCGTGGATTTTTTAAAGAATATTTTTCAAGGACAATATGAGGCGTGGATTTTTTAAGGAACATTTTTTCAAAGGCTATAAGAGGCGTGGATTTTTTAAGGAACATTTTTTCAAGGGCTATAAGAGGCGTGGATTTTTTAAGGAACATTTTTTCAAGGGCTATAAGAGGCGTGGATTTTTTAAAGAATATTTTTTCAAGGGCTATAAGAGGCGTGGATTTTTTAAGGAACATTTTTCCCGGACCAAACCAAGGCGTGGATTCATTAAAGAATATTTTTTCAACGGCTATAAGAGGCGTGGATTCATTAAAGAATATTTTTTCAAGGGATATAAGAGGCGTGGATTTTTTAAAGAATATTTTTTAAAGGGTCTATACAGAGGCGTGGATTTTTTAAATAATATTTTTTCAAGGGCTATAAGAGGCGTGGATTTTTTAAAGAACATTTCTCCAGGACTATAAGAGGCGTGGATTTTTTAAAGAATATTTTTTCAAGGGCTATAAGAGGCGTGGATTTTTTAAGGAACATTTTTTCAAGGGCTATAAGAGGCGTGGATTTTTTAAAGAATATTTTTTCAAGGGCTATAAGAGGCGTGGATTTTTTAAAGAATATTTTTTCAAGGGCTATAAGAGGCGTGGATTTTTTTTAAGAGGCGTGGAACATTTTTTCAAGGGCTATAAGAGGCGTGGATTTTTTAAAGAATATTTTCTCAGGGGTCTATAAGAGGCGTGGATTTTTTAAAGAAGACTTTTTTCAAGGGCTATAAGAGGCGTGGATTTTTTAAGGAACATTTTTTCAAGGGCTATAAGAGGCGTGGATTTTTTAAGGAACATTTTTTCAAGGGCTATAAGAGGCGTGGATTTTTTAAGGAACATTTTTTCAAGGGCTATAAGAGGCGTGGATTTTTTAAGGAACATTTTTTCAAGGGCTATAAGAGGCGTGGATTTATTAAAGAATATTTTTTTCAGGACTATAAGAGGCGTGAATTTCTAAAAGGATAGTTTTTTCAAGGGCTATAAGAGGATGGATTTTTTAAAGAATATTTTTTCATGGGCTATAACAGACGTGGATTTTTCAAAGAATATTTTTTCAAGGGCTATATGAGGCGTGGATTTTTTAAAGAATATTCTTTCAAGGGGCTATAAGAGGCTTGGTTTTTTTATAGAATATTTATCTAGAGCTATAAGGGGCGTGGGTTTTTTATGAATATTCTTTCAAGAATTATAAGAGGCGTGGATTTTTTTATGAATATTTTTTCAAGGATTATAAGAGGCGTGTTTTTTTAAGAAAATGTTTTCAAGGATTATAAGAGGCGTGTTTTTTTAAGAAAATGTTTTCAAGGATTATAAGAGAGATTATAAGAGAGAAAATTTTTTCAAGGAACATTTTTTTTAAGAATATTTTTCATGGACTTTAAGAGACGTGGATTTTTTAAAGAATAGTTTTTGTAGTTCTATAAGAGATGAGCTTTTTAAAGAATAGTTTTTGTAGTTCTATAAGAGATGAGCTTTTTAAAGAGTAGTTTTTGTAGTTCTTAACAGTTTCCTTAATTGTCAAACAAGGACTAACGGCCTTTTTGCTTCCCGTGATATTTGATTATCGGTGGTCCTTGGCAATTGCTTTTGTTATTTACAAACAAAATCTATGTTCCTCATCGTAGACCTTGCGAATGGCATTCGTCTATGGCCTTCACAGTTTTTTAATAAATCCCGATTTTCCGATTATCGATTATCCTCATTCAGTGCAATACATACACATCTATTCACATACATTCCTTAGCCCTGGAAATTCAGCATACAATTTGAAAATGAATGAAAGAAAATTCTTAGGTTTGTAATAAAGTTCCGACAAGTATGTGTCAAAACGTGTTGAACTATTGATAAGCATTTCCATTGAGATTTACTTTATACATCCTCTGGAGGATTTTTTTCTTGGGCTGTGAGTTTCATATGTGCGCTCACATGCATGCATTTGAGCTTTTGGGAAATCAACAACCTTCAGCCATTTGATTCTGTATCCTAAGGATTTGCAAGGCAAGCGAAACGAAACGATCAGGATGATGGAAGTAGTGGTGTTAAATACTAAGAAAATAAATCACATATCCTTATTGCTTCTATGGATTACTGCAGTACACTTTGTGGCAACGTTTTCGTTTTCTTGGCTCTCCCTTCGCTCGCTCCTCTTCGTCATTGAAAAAACCAGCAGTTTTATATAACTTTGGAAAGTATATACATATGTATGTGTGTATGTGCAACAACTACTGCATAACGTTTATTTCTTGTTCTTTTGGAAAGGAATTTGAAGAGGCACGTCGATGATGATGATGATTTGCTTCGATGGTTCGTTGGCGTGATGCAGTTGAAGATTATAATGGTGCTGATGGTTGTTTGCTGCTGTTGTTCGATTTGCATGACGGAAGTCCATTAGTTGACACTTTCGTGCATAATGATTTTGTTGCTGCTGCTGCCACGTGCATACAAATCCTGTGCAGTGCCAAGCCGGTCATAGCCATCGAAGGAAAAATGTCCTTTGTTTCCAAATGCAAAAAATACTTTCCATTTTGAGAGAGATTGCAGCAGCTGATTGCCTGCTGTTCTTTGTCGTTCAAGTACAACTACAAATAAGTCAAAACCTAAAGTAATGACCTTAAATGAAGTGAATTTTCTTAGTTGCCAGTTTACAGTTTTCTTCGGGTTTGTTTATTCAGCCAAGAATGATGATGACATGGCCACGGGGTGCAGTCAGAGCGGAGTTTTTAACATGAATGTAATGGAAATAATCTTAATTTGTCGTCAGCGTTGTTTCTGTTTCTGTTGTTGTTGCTGTGGTTTTAGTTTTTGCTCTAATGGAATTTGTGTTCACAATTAAACGTGAATTAAATTGTTTTCTCTATTGCCGTTGTGTTGCAGGCGCAGGGCGAACCCCTTTCAGCTTTATTAAATGCAGATTAATTTCAGGGTTGTTTAATTAACCCACTGTATAATGGGTTTGGTTGTTTTTTGAATTGTTTGTATAAACTGAGTGACAAGAACCTGAGGGAGTTATGCAGTAAAGCTAATTTGTGGGGCACATATATTTCATATTTGTCTAGAACTAATGGCAAATTTGTATTTTTCAAAAATTCTGTGGAAATAAATTAATTAAATACCACAAAACTTTAAATTTAGACAGGATATCTATAACAAGTTGGATCTATGAAACTACCAAGGAAGCATATGAGTTAATTTTACAGGATTCGGAATCGGAGTAGAAACTTTACTATGACTTTAGACAACAAGTGTACTTACTTTTTTAAGGAATATTTTTTCAAGGGCTAAAAGAGGCGTGGATTTTTTAAAGAATATTTTTTCAAGGGCTGTAAGAGGCGTGGATTTTTTAAAGAATATTTTTTCAAGGGCTATAAGAGGCGTGGATTTTTTAAAGAATATTTTTTTTCATGGGCTTTAAGAGGCGTGGATTTTTTAAAGAATATTTTTTTTTCATGGGCTTTAAGAGGCGTGGATTTTTTAAAGAATTTTTTTTTTCATGGGCTTTAAGAGGCGTGGATTTTTATAGAATGCAAAAAGATATGTAGTAAGGAGATCTCAATAGGGGTTGGCCGATGGGTCACATCTTTGGACTCAATAAAGGATTTGTAAAAATATTACCATGTGTAATGCCTAAATCAAATCGGACACTTTTTTGCTTTTTTCCAAATTTTGACATTTCGTCGAGGAAGTCCCTGATGGTGTGGACCGATGGGTTCCATCTCTGGACTAGATTTATCTATTTTGCGATGTGGATGAAATTGCGTCATATGATGAGACTAACAAGTTTTTCAAATGGACCCTTTGTGGGACAGGGACCAATGGAATGAACTGATAAGCCCCATTCTAAACACTACGTTGGTTTTCTTAAAATATTAGATTGTGAACGTTTTTTTTTTTTAAATCGGATAGGTATTAATTTTCATGAAAATTTTTAACAGTTTGTAATGGAATTACCAGGAGGAGTGAAAAAATATTTCCGATTTTCGAACTTGATTTATATTAGAAAGAAATAGTATGATGCACAAATTATGAATGAAATCGATTATGAGAGTTGTCGAACACACCAGCCTGACAGATTCGCAGACGGATGTATGGATATGTGTCAATCGACTCCAAAGTGTATGAAACGGATGTCTTCCCAAAGAAACATGAGTTCTAACCAATTTTAAACTCTTTGTTTCGAAAATACGACAAAAACCTTAAATATAAACATAATTTGTCGGAAGCGTTACATGGGAATTGGAGCAAACCTTTTACATGGTGACATTTTTTTTAAAAATTTTATTGAATGAGAGCAAAATATCAAATTTTTGAATAAGTTTTGATTTGTTCGAATTGGTCAGCTTTGGCACGAATTACGGCCAATGAAACCGTCACACGCTGCCCGGATGTTGCTTTGCGGTATTATGGCCCCTTCCCGGCGAAGTGCTTGCTTAAGGTGATCGACATTTTGGTATTTTTTAGTGCCAACCTTGCTTTCCAAAATATTCCAGACACAATAGTCCAACGGATTGGTATCGGAAGATTTTCGTGGTCATTGTACGCTGAAAATGAAGCGAGGAACCTCATTTTGTAACCGTTCTTGGATGGCGCGTGCTGAGTCTCTTTGGAATATCCAAGGTCTGCGGGCAAAACGTTTGCATGGCCAAGGCTTTAATACAACCTCCAGAATATTTTTGCCATAACATTCGGCATTTATTCTGATGCCAAGGTCCATTAATACGAGCGGCGAGCGACCATCGGCTGCTATGGCGGCCCACACCATCACGATGGCTGGCGCTTGAGCTCTGGTGGCCAATCTAAAGTGCACATTTTCAATAGCCAAAAGGTGCACATTTTCAGAAGACAAACTACTGCAACGAATGTTTTCTCATCGGAGACTCTTTTGAGTCTATTTTTTTCTTTTCTTTCTTTCTGTAAGTTCTTGCACTTTTTGGAATTTCGTTGGCGCATTTTTCAATATTTTCCGAATGGAATATTGCGATATGTTCAGCTCACGAGCCATTTTTCAGACACTGCGACGCGGGTTTCGATCAAGTCGCCAAGTCAAGTAGTATAGAGTTTAGTTTAGAGAAATATGAAGCTCTGATAATTGCTTCAATTAGTTCTTTTGCATATATCTAATTATAACGGTAACCTATAAAATTCTCACCCATTTCGGAAGGTCATTGTGGAATTTTCCATCTTGTAAATTTCCTATCCGCAATTTTTGTACTTCGAGATGATAATATTTCTTCTGAATTCAGTTTTAGACATTTTCTCCAAATTTAAGGTCCCGATCAATTTTAAGAGTTTTGAGTTATGACCTCATGATGTAGAGTGTAAAAATGTAGGTCCTTCCTATCATAACGAAGTTTCCTTTTGTTTATGTTGAAGAATAGGTCTCTAGTTCATATTACGCTCTATTCGCAGCCCTGTACAACTATTTTCGATTTCTAACCTTTTTAAATTAAAAAAATAAAATAAAAACAATGTTATGTTTGGCCCGACCGAACTTCACATACCCTCCACCATGAAGATGATAATCAAAATATCTAAAATTGATGTGGGCTCTTAAGAGAAAACTCATGTCATGATAAGACCTTGAACCTTGAAATTCTCAAAATATCTAATAGTGCAGAAAGCATTAAATGGGACTATAATAAAACGGAGATCAATATTGATATTTTTGGTAGTTAGATTTGAGAATCCAAATGAAGTAGAACAAGTAAAAAAGTGTCAGTCGGTACTAGATATATACCCAGCCTATGATTTGCGGAAGTCTTCGGAATTAGACACAGATTTAATTATTAGCTTTATTTAAGAAATATGTTTTTATCAAAGAGGTTTCGGATGTAGTATTGAAAAAAATTTTTAAAATGTTGGCCATTTGTGAGGGTGGTACCGGAAGGAGAGGACTACTGGGTCCCATCTTTGGACTTAACCTAGACTTCGTAAAGATAATGGGTTGTGCAAATTTTGGTTCATATCGGACATTCCATTCGCCTGTGGGACAGGTACCAGAAGGAGTGGACCAATGGATCCCATCTTCAAACTTGATCTATTCTTGATAAAGATAATAGGTTGTGCAAACTTTGGTTCAAATCACATTTCATTCGCCTGATATTGGATTTACTAATATTGAAAATGTTGACCATTTGTGGGGCAGGTACCCGAAGGAGTGGACCAATAGGTTCTATCTTCAGACTCAATCTAGACTTCGTAAGGCTAATGGGTTGTGAGTTTGGTTCACATCGGACCTTCCATTCGCCTGATATTGGATTTACAACTATTGAAAAGTTTGACCATTTGTGAGTACTAAAAGCAGTTGATCAATGGATCCCAACTTCCTACTAGATCTAGGCGTGGTAAAGATAATAGGTCGTACAAAGTTACATTAACATTCCATTAGCTGTGCAATGTTTGGATGAAATCGATTATTCCCTTCGAGACTTATCGTGCGCACCATCAAGCCATACAGACGGACAACGTACGGACGGACG
This sequence comes from Musca vetustissima, assembly GCF_032173495.1. Classification (NCBI taxonomy): domain Eukaryota; kingdom Metazoa; phylum Arthropoda; class Insecta; order Diptera; family Muscidae; genus Musca; species Musca vetustissima. The sequence continues at coordinate 25,217 of NW_026876208.1, forward strand.
GACATATGTAAATCGACTCCAAATTGTCTGAAACGGATTTATTCCAAAGAAAATGGGGTCTAACACCAATATTTCGATGAGGTACTTTTTCACCGTATCAAAATGTATTTACCCTCATTAGCCATAAGGCTGAGGGTGTAAATACCAAATTACAGTCAATTCGGTGGAAAAACGTGTCCATAATCCCCAAAGTACCATTGTATGGGGATACCTTGAAACTTGTGTGAATATTTGGTACGGATACAGATATATGTTATTTAATGATAACCCTAAATAACATATTACAGCCAATTCAATTGGAAAAACTGTCCGAAATACTCAAAATACCGAGTGTTGGGGGTACCGTTATAGGGGGCTACCCTGAAACTTGGGTCAATATAAAACATTTCTTTTTGTGCGGAAATGTGCTATTCAATAAGAATCCAAAATACCACGTATAGTCCCGTTGGTTGGAAAACGTGGTCAAAATCGCCAAAATACCGAATATTTGGGGTTACACAATATCGTGGACCGATATATACCATTTGTAATACCAGACATCCTAGCAATGTTTGTGCAAAATTCCAGAGCTCTATCTTAAATGTAATTATTAAAGAATATTTTTCAAGGGCCAACTGAGGCGTGGATTTATTAAAGAATATTTTTCAAGGGCCAACTGAGGCGTGGATTTATTAAAGAATATTTTTCAAGGGCCAACTGAGGCGTGGATTTATTAAAGAATATTTTTCAAGGGCCAACTGAGGCGTGGATTTATTAAAGAATATTTTTCAAGGGCCAACTGAGGTGGATTTATTAAAGAATATTTTTCAAGGGCCAACTGAGGCGTGGATTTATTAAAGAATATTTTTCAAGGGCCAACTGAGGCGTGGATTTATTAAAGAATATTTTTCAAGGGCCAACTGAGGCGTGGATTTATTAAAGAATATTTTTCAAGGGCCAACTGAGGCGTGGATTTATTAAAGAATATTTTTCAAGGGCCAACTGAGGCGTGGATTTATTAAAGAATATTTTTCAAGGGCCAACTGAGGCGTGGATTTATTAAAGAATATTTTTCAAGGGCCAACTGAGGCGTGGATTTATTAAAGAATATTTTTCAAGGGCCAACTGAGGCGTGGATTTATTAAAGAATATTTTTCAAGGGCCAACTGAGGCGTGGATTTATTAAAGAATATTTTTCAAGGGCCAACTGAGGCGTGGATTTATTAAAGAATATTTTTCAAGGGCCAACTGAGGTGAATATTTTGGATTTATTTTTCAAGGGCCAACTGAAAGCGTGGATTTCAACTGAGGCCAACTGAGGATTTATTAAAGAATATTTTTCAAGGGCCAACTGAGGCGTGGATTTATTAAAGAATATTTTTCAAGGGCCAACTGAGGCGTGGATTTATTAAAGAATATTTTTCAAGGGCCAACTGAGGCGTGGATTTATTAAAGAATATTTTTCAAGGGCCAACTGAGGCGTGGATTTATTAAAGAATATTTTTCAAGGGCCAACTGAGGCGTGGATTTATTAAAGAATATTTTTCAAGGGCCAACTGAGGCGTGGATTTATTAAAGAATATTTTTCAAGGGCCAACTGAGGCGTGGATTTATTAAAGAATATTTTTCAAGGGCCAACTGAGGCGTGGATTTATTAAAGAATATTTTTCAAGGGCCAACTGAGGCGTGGATTTATTAAAGAATATTTTTCAAGGGCCAACTGAGGCGTGGATTTATTAAAGAATATTTTTCAAGGGCCAACTGAGGCGTGGATTTATTAAAGAATATTTTTCAAGGGCCAACTGAGGCGTGGATTTATTAAAGAATATTTTTCAAGGGCCAACTGAGGCGTGGATTTATTAAAGAATATTTTTCAAGGGCCAACTGAGGCGTGGATTTATTAAAGAATATTTTTCAAGGGCCAACTGAGGCGTGGATTTATTAAAGAATATTTTTCAAGGGCCAACTGAGGCGTGGATTTATTAAAGAATATTTTTCAAGGGCCAACTGAGGCGTGGATTTATTAAAGAATATTTTTCAAGGGCCAACTGAGGCGTGGATTTATTAAAGAATATTTTTCAAGGGCCAACTGAGGCGTGGATTTATTAAAGAATATTTTTCAAGGGCCAACTGAGGCGTGGATTTATTAAAGAATATTTTTCAAGGGCCAACTGAGGCGTGGATTTATTAAAGAATATTTTTCAAGGGCCAACTGAGGCGTGGATTTATTAAAGAATATTTTTCAAGGGCCAACTGAGGCAGAGGCGTGGATTTATTAAAGAATATTTTTCAAGGGCCAACTGAGGCGTGGATTTATTAAAGAATATTTTTCAAGGGCCAACTGAGGCGTGGATTTATTAAAGAATATTTTTCAAGGGCCAACTGAGGCGTGGATTTATTAAAGAATATTTTTCAAGGGCCAACTGAGGCGTGGATTTATTAAAGAATATTTTTCAAGGGCCAACTGAGGCGTGGATTTATTAAAGAATATTTTTCAAGGGCCAACTGAGGCGTGGATTTATTAAAGAATATTTTTCAAGGGCCAACTGAGGCGTGGATTTATTAAAGAATATTTTTCAAGGGCCAACTGAGGCGTGGATTTATTAAAGAATATTTTTCAAGGGCCAACTGAGGCGTGGATTTATTAAAGAATATTTTTCAAGGGCCAACTGAGGCGTGGATTTATTAAAGAATATTTTTCAAGGGCCAACTGAGGCGTGGATTTATTAAAGAATATTTTTCAAGGGCCAACTGAGGCGTGGATTTATTAAAGAATATTTTTCAAGGGCCAACTGAGGCGTGGATTTATTATTTTTCAAGGGCCAACTGAGGCGTGGATTTATTAAAGAATATTTTTCAAGGGCCAACTGAGGCGTGGATTTATTAAAGAATATTTTTCAAGGGCCAACTGAGGCGTGGATTTATTAAAGAATATTTTTCAAGGGCCAACTGAGGCGTGGATTTATTAAAGAATATTTTTCAAGGGCCAACTGAGGCGTGGATTTATTAAAGAATATTTTTCAAGGGCCAACTGAGGCGTGGATTTATTAAAGAATATTTTTCAAGGGCCAACTGAGGCGTGGATTTATTAAAGAATATTTTTCAAGGGCCAACTGAGGCGTGGATTTATTAAAGAATATTTTTCAAGGGCCAACTGAGGCGTGGATTTATTAAAGAATATTTTTCAAGGGCCAACTGAGGCGTGGATTTATTAAAGAATATTTTTCAAGGGCCAACTGAGGCGTGGATTTATTAAAGAATATTTTTCAAGGGCCAACTGAGGCGTGGATTTATTAAAGAATATTTTTTCAAGGGCCAACTGAGGCGTGGATTTATTAAAGAATATTTTTCAAGGGCCAACTGAGGCGTGGATTTATTAAAGAATATTTTTCAAGGGCCAACTGAGGCGTGGATTTATTAAAGAATATTTTTCAAGGGCCAACTGAGGCGTGGATTTATTAACAACAACCAATTGACCCCTGTGTTTCTTTCTGTGTCAGAGTGCACTTAATGGACCATTAAAACAGGAGCATTAGTACGAAAAGTTTATACTTTATAACACTCTCACTTATTTATTATGATTTGTTTTTCAAAGCTTTGCGAGTGTGGCTACTTACAAATACACAAAGTAGCTCACTTTCAACCTTCTTCCTAATGAAATAGCAAATTTATTATTTTTTTGCTTTAAAACTCATCCACTCACTCACACTCTTCCCCTCTCTCTCTCTCTTTTCGTTTTTTTGCAGATACCGGACAAGGACAACGTTAGCGGAATAAATAGAAAACAATTTCCCCACAACACTAAAGACTTCGAGGAGGCGGAGGAGTATAACATTTAAGTAAAGTGCGTTTAACGAGAAAGCGGATAAACACAAAGTACTTGGTTTTGAGAGGAGGAGGATATATTTAAACGTAAACATATTCTGAGAACCGTTTTTTTAAGAATTGTGGGCTAAACTGAAAAATAAAACAGCGAACATTACAAACCAATGCGGACGTGTATAAGTAGCAAATGTAGAACAGTTAATAAACAGTTTAAACAGACTACAGCAGTGACAGGGGGATTTGCAGCTTATAACTTCTCGGGCGCTAGGAAACGTTAGTAGCAGAAGCAACATCAATAAACTCATACCATTATCCTAAGCATGTAGTTTTGTTGTACAACATCAGCCAGCCTATCGTCGTTTGCAAAGTCTATTCTACGTGTGTGTCTGCATTAGAAAGCCAGAAAGCCAGCCCCAGAGTAGGCAGAAGAATAAACATAATAAAATAGCATTGTTTGTGGTCGCGTACTCACTCACCCACACACTTTGAGGTCACAAGCACTAACAGCAGCCACAACAATCAACAGCTGTTGGTTATGAGCCAAGGATAACGAGGATTTTTCAACGAACCCTCAGCATAGTCGTCGTCGACGTTGTCTTTGTTAACGTCAGCCCACTAGATCCCCCACAAATCTACCAGCAAGTCTCCATTTACGACTGGTTGTACCACAAGAACCAAGGCAAAACTTTTGATTTTAACCCGATCCACAACAGCAGCAGCAACAACAACAATAATAAACAAGTGTTTTTGTATAACCACTTACCGTTTGAACACTCAAAATCCAATTCAAGGCATATCGGAAAGTTTGTGTTAAGTGCAGTAAACATTTGGGCGTTTGAACCTTTGAATATCAATTGAAAAAAGAAATTCCGAATAATCAATGTAAAGCCTAAAGCTACCTAAAACCAAAACAAATTGTGCTCAAATCTTGTGAAAGAAGAAGAACAACAACAACAACTCAATTAATTGACATTTAAACGCGTTCGTTATCGCAGCAGTGGCGCGTTTAGTCTTATTATGGCTCGATCTGTAAGAACGCCAACAACATCGTCGTCGTCGTCGCGATCATTATCGTGCGCGTCACCGTCGTCTTTACACTCGTTATTATCATTATCGTTCACATCTTCCTTATCCCGCCCCTCTTCCCGCAGTTCACTAGCCACCGCCGCTCGTAACAATGCCGTTGTTTGTCGCGGTCTTTTTGCCACACTCGTTATACTGCTGCGCATGTCAGCGCTAACGTTAGCGATGACAGATCATCTAACGGTGCAGACGACCAGTGGGCCGGTACGCGGTCGTTCGGTTACAGTACAGGGCCGTGATGTACACGTCTTTACCGGTATACCGTATGCCAAGCCACCGGTTGATGAATTACGCTTTCGCAAACCTGTACCTGCAGAACCGTGGCACGGTGTCCTAGATGCAACACGACTGCCAGCAACATGTGTACAGGAGAGGTAAGTTTAGAAAGATGTGTACTATTCAGATTTATTATATAAGTAGTGTAAGTTAATATAAAAATCTAAAATTCACACTAAAATTGACCTACCATATATTTTATATATTAAATAATCTCAGGGGGTTATTTATATTAGAATATCTTCATTGCACACAAAATATTTTGGGAGTCCACAAAACTAAAAAGTCGGACGGGGCCGACTATATGATACCCTTCACCACTTTCGGTACCAATCTGAAATTTATGAAAAATTGAATGTCAATCATCGGGAAAAATATGTAAAATATCTGTATATAAATGGACGTATTTGAGTAACCGTGGCATCCATCTATGCTGCCACAGTGCCCTATCCAAAATTTATCTCGACACAAAATCGAATACAAAACTTGACATGTATCAATCTGGGCCTAATTCAGTACGCTGTGCAAAATTTTCTCTTAATCGAACAAACATCGATATATTTGGGAGCTATATCTAAATCTGAACAGATTTCAACAAAACTTCGCATACATAAATTTGGACCTAATTGAGTACGCTGTGCTAAATTTTGTGCCAATCGGCCTAAATTTGACTCTTTGGTGCTTCATTTACATTAAATCCGACGAAACTTATGGGAGCTATATCTAAATCTGAATCGATTTCAACAAAATTTCGCATACATCAATAAGTGCCTAATCGAATACTCTGTGCAAAATTTTGTCTCAATCGGACCAATATGGGCTGTATGGTGCTTCATTTACATAAATTATGACGAAACTATATATGACGACATCTGAACAGATTTCAACAAAACTTGGCATGCATCAATCTAGACCTAATTCAGTACTCTGTGCAAAATTTTGTCTCAATGGGACAAATATTGGAAGTTTGGCGCACCATTCAAATAAAATCGGACGAACCTATATATGGGAGCTATATCTAAATCTCAACCGATTTCGACAAAACTTTCAATACATAAATTTTGACCTAATTCACTACGCTGCTCAATTTTTTTTTTTCTCAATCGGCCTACATTTACTCTTTGGTGCTCCATTTACATTAAATCAACAAAACTTCGAATGCATAAATTTTGACCTAATTCACTACGCTGCGTAAATTTTTTTCTCAATCTGCCTACATTTACTCTTTGGGGCTCCATTTAAATAAAATCTTGGTGCTCCATTTATATAAAATGGGACGAAAATATATATTGGAGCTATATCTAAACCTGAACCGATTCCAACAAAACTTCGCATACATCAATCTGGGCCTAAATCAATACTCTGTGCAAAATTTCGTCTCAATCGGACAAATATTGGAGCTCCATTTACATAAAATCGGACGAAACTATATATGGGAGCTATATCTAAATCTAAACCGATTTTCTCCAATTTCAATAGGGTTCGTCTTAGGGCAAAATAAGTGACATGTGCCAAATTGCATCCAAATCGGATCATAAATGCGGCCTGTGCTTTGTTCACAAAAATACATGGACAAACAGACTGATGGACGGCATGCGTAAATCGATTTAGAAAGTGATTCTATGCATATTCTCAAAATAAACCATGGGTCTATCTCGATACCCTGTACCACAGTGTTGTGAAGGGTATAAGAATGAAAACGCATAGCGAATGACATACAGAAAGTTTTAAGTCTTTGTGGAATAACAAACTGCATGACCAACAACTATTCAGTTCACGAACTTCTGCTGATTTGAGCATTCGCGAATGTTCGTTTCCATTCGTGAGCGAATGTCGGAAAGAATTTCAATCACCAAACCAACGATCGTTATTGTGTGCTCTCATTCGTTTCTTATATGTGTGTGCGAACATTCGTTTGGCGAATGCTCGTTTGGAATTTATCGCAATAAATTCGGTAAAAAACTCAAACGAAAAGAGCGTATTTTGAATCATTCGCGAACGATTTTTTGCGCATGCTGCTTACTAGCATACACATGTCCGTCTGTTGAGCTCTGAAATTTTGTACAGACAGTACTCCCAGTATGTTTTGTATTGCCGATTGCATATATCGATCCACGTTTTGGTGTAGTCCCCACATAACGGTACTCCCCAATACTCGGTACTTTAAAAATTTTGGACAGATTTTCCAACCGAATTGGCGGAAACTCATTATTTTGGGTTCTCATAGTATAGCACATCTCCGTACCAAAAATTCCTTTTATAAGTAATTTAGAAAAGCCTCTGTAGAATAAAACCCTCAAAAACCTCTTAAGGAAGAACGGATAGAGCTTAAAACCTAAAATTTGGAATTAATATTACTGCAGAGGATTGAGTTGTATAGACAGCTTTGGAAGTTTGTATTTACTTGTACGAAAAGTACTAAACGGCACTAGATTTGGTAGAATTCAGATTTGGGTGAAAGGAGAGGGCTGGAAACCTAAAATTTGAAATAATGGTAGCTGTTGGAATGTAGAATTGAGATATGGAAGTATAGTACAGATAGAAATAGAAGACTTAAATTTGAAATTAAAATTACAATATTAAGGTAGTATTGGAATTTCGTACTTATGGATACGAAAAACACTAAATGGTACTTAATATGGCAGAACTTGCTTTGTGTGAACGGGAATCCTAAAATTTGGATTTAAAATTACAGTTGGAGTTTAGGATTGTGACATGGATGTAGTTTTGAAAATTCATAATTCTGTGTACTAAATGGGGTACTAATATATGTACAAATGGTTTGGTACAATTTAGATTTGAGTGAACGGATTGAAATGGAATACTAGTACGAGTATTGAGTTTGTGTTGGAAATGCTTTTAAGTACGAATATTACTAAATGGTACTAAATATGGCAGAATTTGGATTTTTGTGAGCTGAAATCCTTAAATGTTGACATAAAATTCTTATTGAGACAGTTTTGGAAATTCGGACTTATGGGTACGAAATGAACTAAATTTTTTGCAATTTGAACTTTGGTGCAGTTTGAGTGAACAGATAGAGTTGGAATCCTGAAATTTGAAATGTAAGTGGAATTAAGTGTAGAATTGAGCTATGGATACAGCTTTGGAAGATCGAATTTATGTGTACGAATAGTACAAAATTCACCAAATTTGTAACAATTTGGATTTTGGTAACAGGGAGAGCTGGAAACCTAAAATTTGGAATGTGGGTCAACACAATAAAAGTCTTTTAATATTTAACACTATAAAGACAACAATGAAAATTGTTATCATTATAATATCAATATGAATAAGACCAATCTATGTAGTTTGGTTTTTATATTCTCTTGTTTTTTATTCCAAATTAAGGGAATATCACATTAAGAAACGATATAAATATCGAATCATCAAGCAGAAGAGAGGTTTCAGTGGATCCCAGTATGGCAGCTGGTCTACCACTTACAACACCTTGCCCGTAAATAAAGTCGTTACAATTGATTCTAGGCATTGTCTTAAATAATGTTTATATAAGTAACTAGCGCGGCATGCAGGTGATAGTATCCTCATACAATTGCTATATTAAAAATAGCATTGACATCACATCCATTGTCGTTTATCAGTAATAAACTTTAAATGGTTTAAGAGCCATACAATGCAATTATCCCATATTTATCATTGTAGTCCAGCTCGGATATGACCTTAGAGGCGTTCAGGCATAATCCAACGGACGTAGCGTCATACCACTGTTCGCTCGAACAAGTATTGTGCCATAGGTCCGTATCTGCGGTTCCACTCGTACTAGGCAGGAATGCTGTCGAAACAACAAATTGTCATTATTAGGTTAAAACCTGTCTCACGACGGTCTAAATCCAGCTCATGTTCCCTTGCATGAGTGAACAATCTAACGCTTGTTGAATTTTGCTTCACAATAATAGGAAGAGCCGACATCGAAGGATCAAAAAGCGACGTCGCTAATGAACACTTAGCCGCCACAAGCCAGTTATCTCTGCGGTAACTTTTCTGACACCTCTTGTTAAAAACTCCTTCTTAAACCACTTGTTAGTAGCAGACAATTTACAATGATATAATTCCCACAGAATGGTCGCAACCAAATAAAGTGATTAAAAATGTACTCGACAGGATGGAAAATTTAGAAATTAAGGTCTTGATTACTTGATTTTAGGTATATTATTCACCAGCCTATATTATAGGTATATTAGGTATATTATTCACCATATTCCAAGGTCATAATATGGAATAACTTCACCAGTATAGCATTTAAATTGAAGAGAATAATACTCTCCTTTTCTCCCCTATTTTTTGAAGTACTTCATGGCTTTCCATGGGGGAGAATGCCAAATAATAATTTTCAAAATGTGCATTTAGCATTGCAAATTATTGCCTAGCGTAGATTCCACTACACCTGAAGCGAAGGAGATGTCACTATTAGGAATTATGTTCTTGGTTGTTGATGATGATGTTGTTGTCTACATTGTTGGTGTTGTTGTTATATATTTTTTTTCTTCTCCATCTTCTTCGTGTTCTACTCAGTTTGTGATGCTCCTGGGCCGTAGTACTTAGCGATGGCGCAGTATATAAACGTTTTGTGTGTCATAGTTTAGCAGCTCATAAATATTTAATATTTTGTAGTTTAGTTTAACCTAGTTTTTTTTAGCCCCTCTTCTTTCGTGAAAAACACAACAACATGGTGTCCCCTATGGCAATACATATACCCAATTCAGTTTGGTTTTTTTTTTTTTGTTAACCGTTCACAGTGCCCCTCAAAAAAGTTTATGTGCTGTTAATATCCTTCTCGTTGCTGGCGTTTCACATAAACTCGTGTTCGTTTCCATTTCGCTGTTGTTTATATATTTACCAGGCAAGAGGTGTATTGAGAGCATTTGTTTTTTTCGTTTTTCTTGTTTTAGTATTGTTTGTTTATAAACATCCTCGTGGCCGTTGTTGTTTTTGGCATCAATTTGACTTTTATTGTGACGTCAATGAAATGACGTCATACTGCATTCGTTCGTCGATTCGCCGAAGAATTCCCATTGTCTACAACTCGTAGTTATTCGTAGTTTTTGTCGGTTCATCTGAAATCGGCATTTTGCCAAATTGATTTAAGTTCATAACTGGGTTACGTAAAGAGAGATTGTTGGCCTTATGAATCGCCATTTGCTGTTTGCCTTTCATTCAACAAATATCATTCGAATTCGTTATGGCAAATTGTGGTCGATTCTGGCCAACATTCAAATGTGAGAAACGTTTGTTCTTCATTCGTTCACAAGCGATTGCAATTGTTTGGGAAGACCCTGAGGCTTGGGCCATGTTGCGGGTTGATGGTGTGGCTATGTGATTCAGTTGATGCAAATACCAACTGGAAGATATTAGATTGTCACATTTCGTTGATTCTAATAATGACTTAAGGGGGGCTATCAACCATACTCACCAGTTTGATGGTATGCGGCTTAAATGAGTCCTCGGGAATTGTGGAAAAGGTATTTTTCAAATAAAGAGGACTTAATAGTGCTTTTGGAAATTTATGACGTGAATGGTAGAGAATAATAGGTAAGAATTACAAATTTTTATTATACCCTGTATCATAAAGTGAAGTGTATATTTAATTTGTCGTTCTGTTATATATTACGTATATATATTTTCGATCAGAGTAAAAATGTTATTGTCGATTTCGACATGTCCGTCTATAGGAATATTTAATATAGATCATTTGCATGGAGGGTATATAAATTTTGTCATTCCGTTTGTAACTCATCGCAATATTAATTTCCGACACTATAAAGTATATATATATATACATGAACAGGGTAAAATTCTAAAACGCTCTAGCCATGTTCGGCCGGTCTGTCCGTCCGGTACCCCAAATTTTCTGTATTTTGGGATTCTTGAAAGTGTTTTTCAACAGAATTCGCTGCATTTTGGTATTTTGTGGTCGTATATGGTAACAAATATCCCTACCAAAATTATTAATATTCGCCCCGTTTTAGTCCCCATATAAACCCCTTTTTATACCCTCCACCATAGTATGGAGGGTATATTAATTTTGTTCCGTTTGTAACACATCGACCCTATAAAGTATATTCTTGATCAGCGTGAAATTCTATGACGATATAGCCATGTCCGTCTGTCTGTCCATCTGTTGTTATTACTCTAGCGTCTAACGAATTGAGATATATCGCCAAAATTTTGCAGATCTTTTGATAGATAGATCTTTTGCCTGTAGGAAGGTCAAGTTCGAAAACTCTGTTGTAATCATTTCACCTGCGTAGGATAGCGAGATAACAAATTAGAACGTAAGGTTCGTTAATAAACTATAGCCGCATTTAGACCTAGCTCCTGTGTGGAGGTTCCAGAAGGAGCGGACCGATATTCCCCATCTTCGAATTTGAACTAAGTTTGGAAGAAATAATAAGATGGGCAAAGTTTGGATTTGGTCCAAGGAAACATGGGTTTTAGAACCAATAGTTCGATGAGGCACATTTTCACCGTGTTAAAGTGTATACACCCTCATTAGCCATAAGGCTGAGGATATAATTATCTATTAAAAATTTCTGATATTTGGATTATGGTTTACATAATCCGGTTTTGGAAATGTCAGTATAGGTCCACTTTTTGGTATGTTCTCTATATTATCATTTCTAGTACCTGTCAGTATAGCCATGATGGAGGGTATGAAAAGTTCGGCACGGCAGAAACTTAACGATTTTCCACTTGTTTATATTAAAAAAAAATATTATCTGACTTGTTTCGCGTCTTGAGTTTGGTTTTAAGACTCTGTTGTAATCATTTCACCTGCGAGGTGAAAAACTAGAACGTAGTGTTCGATAATGTGGGAGGTACCAAAAGGAGTGGACTGCTTTAAACCATTAAAAAAATAGATAAAATAAAAATAATATAATTTTTAATTTTCCCCAACCTAATATTATCGCAAGTTTCAGGATAGACCCCTATTTATATTTTGGACACGTTTTTTAATTAAATTGACTTCAAATATATATTAAGAGTTCACATTGGATCCCTAGTTTACTAAATTCCTACCAAACATGAATATCGATCCATGTGTTTGTATACCTCCCATATAAGGGACCCTAAGATATTTGAAGGATTCCAGATGTGTATGGTCCCAGACCAAGTTTCCAATCTGATTTTCAGTGGTTCGGTAATTTGTTTTCTCTTGGCAATAATTTATCATATCACAACCCTCATAAAAAATGTGATTTTGAGGAATTCTTAATGTCCACCTCATAATGAAGGGTAAGTTCGGCCTTAAGGATATTTTTACATGTTTTTAGAATACAAAGGATTTTTTTCTTGATGCATAGAAGGGATTTTATAATGTCGTCCAGAACTAATATCCACCAACATATGCGCCCGATTTCTTCAATATTATTCAACAATAATAGGAACATGCATATAATTTTCAATGTCGTCCATTTAAATTTGTAGTTATCTTTCTCCAGAAGGCTTCGAGGCGAAGCCCTTTGGTTCGCCTTCGAAACGAAGCACATCTTCGAAACGTAGCAGATTGTCCGCATACATATAAGAATTTAAATACCGCCAGGGTAAGATGTTTCTATTGATACAAGTAGGTCCATTTATGCGTATCTGTCTGTCTGCCCATGTTAAATTCTACACAAAATGTAGGTGGCATTTATTATCCGATTTGGACGAAAATTTGGCACAGCTCACTTATTTGGCCCAAGGACGAATCTCATTGAAATGGGGAAAAATCGGTTCAGATTTAGACATAGCTCCCATATATATATATTCGTCTGATTTAATGTAAATGGTGTACCAAAGACCCTATATATTTTTCGATTTGCTCGAACTTTGGCATAGCACTCCGAATTCAGTCCAGAATGATGTGTGCTAAGTTTAAGATATAGCTCCCATATATATTTTATGTTAATAGCTTACGAAAGCTCCTAAATTTCCTTCGATTTGCACCAAATTTGTCATAGTGTACTGAATTGAGTCTAGAGTGATGTGTGTTAAGTTTCGTGAAAATCGGCTTAGATTTAGATATAGCTCCCATATATATTTTCGTCTGATTTAATGTAAATGGTGTACCATAGACCCTATACATATTTCGATTTTTGTGTTTTAAGTTTCGTGCAAATCGGTTCAGATTTAGATGTAGCTTCCACATATATTTTCCTCCGATTTTATGTTATTGGTTCACCAAAGTACGTACATTTTTTCGATTTCCGCGAAGTTTGGCACAGTATATTGAATTAAGTCTAGAATGTTATGTGCTAAGTTTCGTGGAAATCGGTTCAAATTTATATACAGCTCCCATATATTTTTTCTCCCGATTTAATGTAAATCTATAAATCTTCAGAATGGCACGAAATTTAGCATAATGTACTGAATTTGTACTGCAGCATACCAAATATGCCACCGTTGTTGAATTAGGTTAAGATTTACAAACATACATAATTTTCCTAGGTTTTATACAATTGGTACACCAACGAATCCAAGTCTCGCCGATTGACATGGAATATTTCATAGAGTTCAGAATGGCATATCTATGGTGTTTTACGATAGATTCAAATATCTATGTAAATCACACATTTAATTTCTCCCGATTTCATTTCCAAAGTCCTCTAAAGATGATATGTTTATTCTATCTACCGGCCCGTACGACTTTTGAACTTCCTTCCTGGTTTTATTTTATATAGGGGAATGTCCTTCTATAAACGGCTGTAGTGAATTTTTTGCGGAAAAAGGTTAATTTTTATATCGAAAGATATAGAAGTGATTAGGTCCTGTTGTACATTGATATAAATAGAATACAGTGCATATGTGGGTTATATGAGTGGTAATTGAAAGTTGGAAGGCAGATTACAGAATCATATCCTTCTATAGGTTAATGACGATATATATACATATATAGATCATATAAGTAAAAGAAAAAATCTTCTACATATATATGTAGGTCCTGCTTTTAATCGAAGCAAGTTCTTCCATAGTAGTCCTGCTGTAAATAGATCGAACTTGTTACGGACAGTAAATAGCTCTCAGCGACGACATTTTATGCAATTTCACGCAAATGGTTATGTGATAGAATATTCTTGATAATATTGAACAATTTTTGAAAATGTTGGGATATACAGTGGCCAGAAGTAACAGGATATATTAAATTTTTCTTTACGTTTACAACACCTTAAAAATTTCGTCGTCAGAATAAAATTCCTTGAAGGCTGTATAACTGTTGAGATCACGAGAGATTAGATCGCCAAAAGTTGTTCACACATTGCTTCTTCTATTATGTTTTTTGGTATTTAATATATAACAGAAACTTATTAATATAGGACTAAGTTATGTCATAGCCCCACTATAAAGGGGGGTGAAGGTTTAAGTTTCATTTTCCAGCTAACTTTTCGTACAGAATGTTGGGTTACAAATATATTTTCTGAAAAGAATCAATGTATTTACATATGTTGACGTAGTCTAATCGCATTTTCGGTATTTGGCATTCTTCGGTTTCGTTTCCGAGGAATGAATTTTAATTTCTTTAAACTGAAGGAAACTCTAGGCAATCTCCAATTGTTTTCCGTGTTTGGCAAGTTTCGTGCACAACTATAGGTTGAATTGGTCAACTGAACTCCTTTAAATACTATCTTTGATGGTCCGTGATTATTTTCCTACAGCAGATCTCACTAAATCCACAAAGACTCATAATTTCGTATAGTATTTTGTTTTGTTACGTTGTATATGTGTGTCTAAAAGTCAAACTTAACCTTTGGCATTCATTTTTGAAATTGTACCTCTTGTTTTTTTAGACTCTTTCATACTTTAAAATTGACAGAAATAAATTATAGCTTGGGAACATTGCCAGTTGTAGGAAAAATGGGTTACTGTTGCATTAGTTTATTTTTTCTTATTTCTTAATAGCACTCTAAATACTTGAAAACTATTTGCAAAAGTTTCATAACAATAATATAGACGAAAGCAATTTAATTGAAAATTTCAATCAATTTTAATATCGATTAAACGTCTAAAAATTTCGTATGTAATGTTTTAAAGAATGTTACATATCTATTTTCAAGAGTTCATTAAAAAATTCTAAGTAATCAGCTATGAAACACAACATCCAAGAAAAATTCAGTTTTAATGCTGACAATAAATTAGATAGCAAAGAAATGAAAGGTCGACCATCATCCAATAAAATCGGAATTTGTGATTTTCAATGTCGTTTTAAAAGTCCGATTCATGGTATCAAAATGTCTAAACTTTAACCCATGCGTTTTGGGACCATTCAAATATTTGAAATGAGCGCATACTTAATTTCGAAACGTGGACGTATATTGAATAATGTATTTTTTTCTGCGAATCGTGAAAATGTGGCGGTAACCGATAATTTTGATTTTTAATACCAAACACCCCAGAAGTAATAGAAGTATTAAAATATAGTAAGATCCGCCGTAATTTTCACAAACAGGCGGACATTGCTAGACCTAAATAGAGTTTTAAACTGTTCAAGAAAATCGGCATATATTGCGAAGTTTTAAAATTCGAAATGATACATTTAATATAATAATTATAAAATTATGGTGGTCGGCGAATCCGACTGTTCTTCATAATGTAGAATTATTATTCTGAACACTGATCGGTAAAAGTAGAAAAGGGCAATGAAAACATACGTATATTGATTACAGGTATATGAGAACCCTTTCTAATATCGTATGTTTGGAGGTCAAGACAATAAGAAAGGAAATAGAATCACGAAATTTTTTATATCGAATGATATAGGGGAGAGCAGGTCCTGTTATGCATTGATATAAATAGAATACAGTACATATGTGGGTTATATGAGTGGAAATTCAAAGTTGGAAGACAGATTACAGAAGCATATGCTTCTATAGATTAATGGCGATAATTTTATAGGTGGAAGAAAGACCTTATATATATATATATATATGTATATAGTTATATTGAGAAATCTTATAGATATATTGGAAGGTCCTGCTTTTGTTCGAAGCAAATTCTGCCATTGTGGTCCTGCTAGCTCCATGAATGTACTGTATTGCAGGTAATGAGAGACTCATGGGCATTTAAAGTTCGAATATGGGTTATATTAGTCCATATAGTTTTTCAATCACCATATATCATTATTGCCCGATATATATGTTAGAAATTTTTTCTGAGCAGCGAAATTTTGTGAGTGATAGAATATTCCTTATAATACTGAATAATTTTTTGAATATTTTGGGAAATGCTATACAATTTTTTTTTTGATTTGAAATTAACCTGCAAACAAGGATATAAAGCTTTTGCTTCCTGAAAATAAGAGCTACCACAAAAAAACATGATATTTGGAAAACTCATCCTTCGGACCTCCGAGGGCTTTCCAAAAAATAATCAGAAATATAACAATATTTTTCCATACAGGGTGAGATAAAAAAACTGCAACAAAGTCAAACGCCATAATTTTAAAATTTGTTTTAATTTTATTGAATGAAAGTTAAAAATGTCGGAAATAGCATCAAATTTTAGAACAAGATTAGTGGCCTTCAAACGGCCACTGAAAACCTCACACGCTGCCTGAATATTGCCCTACGGTATTTTGACTCATTCCCGGCGAAGCGCTTGCTTGAGGTGATCGACACTTTCGTATTTTTTAGTGCCAACATTGCTTTCCAAAATACTCCAGACACAATAGTCCAACGGATTGGTATCCGGAGATTTTGGTGGCCATTGTGCGCTAGAAATGAAGCGAGGAACCTCATTTTGTAACCATTCGTGCTGAGTGCGATGGTGCTGTTGTAATATCCAAAGTCTGCGGCCAAAATGTTTGCGTGCCCAAGGTTTTAATACACCCTCCAGAATATTTTCGCGATAATATTCGGCGATCATCGGCTGTTATGGCGGTCCACATCATCCGAAGGTGCACATTTTCAGCTGACTTTTTTGGCAAATAAACATGATCATTTTGTTTCTTTGTTTACAAACTGCTGGACAACAAATGTTTTCTCATCGGAGAAAACTAAATTCGACAGTTTACCACTTTCGGACAAGCGAAGCTACTCTTTAGCTCTTTTGAGCTACTACTTTAGCTCTTACCCTTGCTTTGGAAGTTATTGCACTTTTTGGAAATTCAATGGCTTTACGCCGAGCTCCTTTTTCCATATTTGCCGAATAGAATATTGCAATATGTTCAGCTCACGAGCCATTTTTCGGCCACAGCGACGCGGGTTTCGATCAAGTCGCTTCTTTATTTTTCGAACCATATCTGTTGATATTGCTGTTTTCTTCCGTCCGCTTCCTTGACATCGGGCTACGCTACCAGTATCACGGCAACCAGCTATGGTACGAGACACAAACGATATATTCACATTTAAATGCTGGAGTGCTCTAACGATAGCCACTTGTGGTTTTTCAGCCAAATATAAAGAAATCACACTATCACGCTTGATTTCCATCACGAATAACTTTTTTTTTTTGGAAAATCCTCACCAAAATGCTTTTGTAAGCTTGTAAACAATATAATGAGCTGTCACTGGAATAATTTTAACAGCTGTCGGACAAGTGGCTTAGAAATGGCAGCAGTCTGAAGTTGGTTGCAGTTTTTCATCTCACCCTTTATATGTATATGCCATCTTCATATGTGTGTGCATTTGTACGTTTATTATAAATGTGGTCAATTGTAGCTAATAACGATTGTTCCTGTCGTGGAAAATATAAACTCAATTATTGTTGTTATTTTTATCCACATTGCTAACAACTTTAAACAGCTGTACAATATTCGGCCAGGTGCAGCGATACTTTTTATTTTTTGAATCTTGTCGCCTAATGTTTTGAAACAATGATCGTACAAAACAGTTCATGGCTTAATTAAATTTTTGCGAACTAAGTTCTCAAGGCCTAGTAAACAACACAACACATGGGTGTAAGTCAAAGTGCACTGAGTAAATATATAAATGTCAGATTATTTCAGAATACAAATAAATTATAATTTGGCAATCCACATTATAGTTGTAGGATACACAATTTTTTTAATATAATTCAATGTTTTGGCAACCTCCCATATAATCGGGACGACTCATTTTCAGCATTGTGAAGGTTTTAACCGCATTTGTCAACCAAAGAGGCTATAATTTGATATTCTGGGTTCATGGAGATGTTCAACCTAAATCAATCTTTTGGAATAGTCCCTCCGTAAAGGTTCTACAAGGATTTTCCGATCAAAGTATCTGTAATTTGGCATTCTGGGAAGATGAATATCATCTTTACGTTAAATTTTCCCTATATATGTCCATGTTTTGGCATAACTCTAATATAATACCTCGTCAGATTTTCGGTATTTTAAAAGTTTTAGCGGTCTTGTTTATTCAAAAATAAGGTTCCGGTTAGCCACAGACTCAACC
Organism: Musca vetustissima; assembly: GCF_032173495.1. Classification (NCBI taxonomy): domain Eukaryota; kingdom Metazoa; phylum Arthropoda; class Insecta; order Diptera; family Muscidae; genus Musca; species Musca vetustissima. The sequence continues at coordinate 43,750 of NW_026876208.1, forward strand.
CGAAATGATTGTAATTGTATATTACATTGCCCCTTATAAAAGTGTTGGTCCTTTCTTCGGTATTTTGAGGCTGTAATTTGACATTCTGAAAAACATGTTTTGGACCATAAAAGTTCCTCCTCATTTGGCCTCCCAATTTTTTGGAAGTTAAAAAATAGTAGTCATGTTGATGAACGTAGAATAATTGTTAGAGGATACAGAACTTCCTCCGGACAATTTAGAATGACGTAATGGCGTAATTAAACACTCTTTTACGCCAATTTTTATTGTATATTAAATTTGATATTCCGTTTGCAACACCTCAAAGTATTCTCCCGAGGTCGATTAAGGTCGATTTCGAGTGGTTTTTGAATTGTTTTTCTAGTTTCAATGAGAAATCACGAATTTCCAAAAAATAATTTTAGGATTGTTGTAGTCGCGAGTCTGAGTAAAATTATATATATCGTCAGCTAAAATGCAAAAAGGCGTAACTAACAAAAGCATAATTGTGTAGGAGAAGCAAACAACTGTTTTGAATGAAAACTATAAACATGTCATGTGAAATGAAAAAGTATGCCCGGCAGGGTGATATTACATATGAAGAATAAAAGACTATTTTTTCATTTATCAAATAAACCCACTTGTAGTTACGTCTTTTTGTTTTTTGTTAATAGAAGCTCCTTTTTTGACCGCAGACGTGTAAAACTTTGTCAACACATGTAGTTTATTGACTTTCACAATATTCATTCAAAAAGTCAATTTTCAATTTTTTCTTAGTTACGCCTTTTTGCATTTTAGCTATATATATATTTATATATATTGTGTATTCGGTACGAGTATGTACGGCTTAAGAGTAATATTCATCCGAAGGTAGAACTTTTGTCCGATCAAATTTCTATTTTCCGGCGAAATTTTTATATTTGGCATGGTACGAAGAGAACTGGCCAAAAGCACGAAATTTGAAAAAAAAACTGTTTTCGAAAAATCGCGGATCTATTTGCATTTTCTGTGGATCATTTCCGTTTCAATAAATGATCTGATACGGATTTTGAACTTTTGCGAAAACTTCAGCCGAAAGAGAGATAAACCTAATTTATATCAAAAATAGTGTGAACTGGGCCATCCATGATTCTTAATTAGTGCTGGGCAAGCATATGAACTGGTGCCCTTGTTTACATGGTTTAATAAGCTCATTCTCTGCGCTCTCTTTTAGCAAGTCATTTCATATGGTCGTTTCTCAGGTCGATGTATTTTTTAGGGTGCACTTCGAAATCGGATGCTTGTTAAAGGCATATGGACTTTTCGGAAATCATTCGCGTTTACGAGTTTTTGGGTACTTTAATGCAATGTGTACTAAATCTTAGCCGTTAAATGAAATTTCGCAAAATATGCATGGATTGGAAGATAAACATCTATAATTCCTGGAAACCATCAAATGATTTTGATACGCAATTTAAAATGTATATTGCAGAACATAGTTTTATTCTAAGATTTTTTCCTATTTAAAGAACCCCAAGATTTATCGGAAGGGTCTTGCTTTTCAACCTTTTAGGATATCCTTTTTAGGATAGCTCCCATTTAACGGTACCCCCATTATTCAGTATGTTGCGGATGTCGGCCATTTTTTTTAAATCGAACAGCCTCCAATTTGGTTCTCATTGGGTGTCAAATATTTCTACCAAAATTTTATCTCGTCTTTTATGACAGTTATAAACGAAAGTGACGTATGTTGAACGTTTTTACTTGCTTATATATATATATATATATATATATAATTCCTTGTACTATCCACTATAATACATTTCTATTCCCTGCAAAGGTTGGTCATACCATCGTTAGAAAACACACACACACATATGCATATTAGTTTAAGGGCAACTGAATAACTGAGCCTCATTTAAATGATTGGAATTGATTATTCGGGTGGGGTATTTTTTTTTAATTGAGTGAGTGTGAGTGAACTGACAACATAACAACGCAGGACATTTGACCGTCCAACCACACGGACATCGGGGTGTCATGTTAGCCAACACAAACCCACATACACACACAACATTTGAGAAGGGGATGATATTTGCAATAATTCAATTATAAATAATTAATGTTCATGTTATTTGTTGTAAATATCAGACACAAGGGCTGGAAGAAGAGAGTAGGGAAATAATACACACTAAAGGTGGAGTGGACATAATCATACACGGAATGGAGTGGCAAATAATTCCAAACACTTATTTTTTCTCTCTATAATGGTTGTTGCCAATGTTATTATTCTAGTTTAGAATGCAAATATAATCGATTTCAAATTTAGCTCAATTATTAATTCCATATTTTCCTTTACCTTCGTCATATTTCCGCTATGCAGGTATGAATACTTCCCTGGCTTTTCCGGTGAAGAGATATGGAATCCTAACACAAATGTATCTGAAGATTGTTTGTTTATGAATATCTGGGCTCCAGCGAAGGCAAGATTACGACATGGCCGTGGAACCAATGGTGGTGGTGAGGTGGGTACTCGTCATAAACACAATCAAATCATGCGCAAAACCAATAATTTATTTTCATTGTTTTTGAACTCCATTTCATTAGCATTCATCTAAAACCGATCAGGATCATTTAATACATAGTGCAACGCCACAGAATACCACAAACGGTTTGCCTATATTAATATGGATTTATGGCGGTGGTTTTATGACCGGTTCAGCCACCTTGGACATTTACAACGCTGAGATAATGTCGGCCGTGGGCAATGTGATCGTAGCCTCGTTTCAGTATCGTGTCGGAGCATTTGGTTTTCTACATCTTTCACCGGTTATGCCAGGTTTTGAAGAAGAAGCACCGGGTAATGTTGGCCTCTGGGATCAAGCATTGGCCTTGCGTTGGCTAAAGGAGAACGCCCGGGCATTTGGCGGTAATCCTGAATGGATGACGCTGTTTGGTGAATCGGCTGGTTCGAGTTCCGTTAATGCTCAACTAATGTCACCGGTAACACGTGGCTTGGTCAAGCGTGGCATGATGCAATCGGGTACCATGAATGCACCATGGAGCCATATGACATCGGAAAAGGCGGTGGAAATTGGTAAAGCTTTGGTAAATGACTGTAACTGTAATGCTTCATTGTTACCGGTAAGTGTTGATGTCAGCGATTACAATTTGAAAATTTGCATTACTAAAATAATTTTTGATTTTATTGTCTTTATTGTGCTCAGGAAAATCCTCAAGCTGTCATGGCGTGCATGCGACAAGTTGATGCGAAAACAATTTCCGTACAACAATGGAATTCCTATTCAGGAATTTTAAGTTTTCCCTCTGCCCCAACCATTGATGGAGCATTTTTACCAGCTGATCCAATGACATTACTAAAATCTGCTGATCTTACCGGTTATGATATTCTAATTGGAAATGTCAAAGATGAAGGTAAGTGAACGGCATTTTGGTCATATATATTATTTAAAAAAAAAATCAAACATAAGTTTCTGAGGTAAAAAATTAAACCTCCGTTTCTGAAATATCTTTTTTCTTATAGAAAAAAAATCAAACCTCACTTTCCGATATATTTTTCTACAAAAAACCAGTAAGGAAAGTAGTAAAGTCGGACCGGGCCGACTATATGATACCCTTCACCACTTTGGGTATACTCAACATGTGTATCCAAACAGACGTCGAAGGAATACTAATTTCAGTACGTTGTGCCAATCAATTTACATTAAATAGGACGCACATATATATGGGAGCTATAACTAAATCTGAACCGATTTTAACGAAACTTAGCTCACATCATTCTCGACCTAATTCAGAAATACCGTGCAAATTGAAAGATATATAGGGACTTTGGTGCCCCATTTACCTCAAATCGGACGAAAACATATATGTGATCTATATCTAAATCAGACCCAATTTTTTCGAAACTTGACACACATCATTCAAGACTCAGTTCAATACCCTATGCAAAATTTCGTGCAAATGGAAAGATATATAAGGACTTTGGTGCACCATTTACATAAAATCGGACGAAAACATATATGTGAGCTATATCTAAATCTGACCCAATTTTTTCGAAACTTGACACACATTATTCAAGACTCAATTCAATACCCTATGCAAAACTTCGTGCAAATCGAAAGATATATAAGGACTTTTGTGCACCATTTACATAAAATCGGACGAATATATATATGGGAGCTATATCTTCATCTGGACCGATTTTCACGAAACTTAGCACACATCATTATCGACCTAATTCATGCTAAATTTCGTGGAAATCGGAAGATATATAGGGACTTTGGTGCATCATTTACCTTAAATCGGACGAATATATATAGGAGCTATATCTTTATCTGGACCGATTTTCACGAAACTTTGCACACATCATTTTCGACCTAATTCATACTAAATTTCGTGCAAATCGAATGATATGTAGGGACTATATATGGGAGCAGTATCTAAATTTGAACCGATTTTCTCGAAACTTAACATACGTCATTCAAGACTCAATTCAGTACACTATACAAAATTTCGTGCAAATCGAAAGTTATATAGGGACTTTGGTGCACCTTTTTCATAAAATCGGATTAAATTATATATGGTAGCCATATCTAAATCTGAACCGATTTTATACGAAACTTAGCACACATCATTCTCGACCTAATTTAGCACCCTATGCCAAATTTAGTGTAAATCAGAAGACATATAGCGACATATATATATGGGAGCTATATCTAAATCTGACCCGATTTTTCGATAAATCCGATAAATTTCAATATGGCTTGGACCAAATAAGCGACTTGTGCCAAATTTCATCCAAATCGGATCATAAATGCGTACTTTGTTTACAATTTAACATCTACAGACGGACAGACGGACGGATGGACATGCATAACTCATAACTCGACTCAGAAAGTGATTCTATGCATATTATCAACAGGAACCATGGGTCTATCTCTTTTCCTTTTGCCTGTTACAAACATATGAACAATGACATAGTATCCTGTACCACAGTGTGGTGAAGGGTATAAAAATAAAGTCTCAGTTTCTGAGATATTTTATATAGAAAAAAATCAGAAGAAGCTGAGGAGCTTCTGAGAAATTGTTTTTGTTTAGAAAAAATTAAATCTCAGTTTCTTTCCCATAGAAAAGAAATCAAACCTCAATTTCTGAGGTATTTTTTCTGTTGATTCCCTCATAAACAATATTTTTTCTAAGCACATAAATAATATTTTTACCAAGAGGCGTGAATTTTTTAAAATAATATTTTTTCCAAAACCAACAAGGCGTGTTTTTTTAAATGATTTTTTAGAAGACCGGATTTGGATTTTTAAATAATTTTTTTAGAAGACCGGAATTTTTTAAAATATTTTTTGAAGACCGGAATTTTTTTAAATAATTTTTTAGAAGACCAGAAAGGTTTGCATTTTTTGTAGAAAAAAATCAAACTTCGGTTTCTGAGGTATTTTTTCTTATTAAAAAAACAAATCTCAGTCTCTGAGGTAGTTTTCCTATAAAACAAAATCAAATCTCCATCTCTGAGGAATGTTTTTCTCTCTGAAAATTTTTTGCTAAGAAATCCTTAGGAAATGCTGACTCTTTCCTCATTAGCTTCACATTACCATAAACTACCTTCCCCCAGTTATTTCTTTAATTGTCTGACCCTTAACCTCTTTAAACAAAAGATGTAGATGAATAAAAATAAACCTAGCAAAACACTTGGCACAAACCTTAAGAATGAGGATATCTTTTGTTTGCCCACAGCCATAAATTGGCGTTGTTCTGCATTCCGAACAGACACACAGACTTGGGTAACCCAGAAGTGTAGATACATCTACATTTTTTTATTATTATTATGTAAATATTTGTTTGTGTATGTGTTGGGTTCGTTGTTATCGTTGATGTTGCTGTAGTTCTGGTTGTTGTAGACTGTGTTTCACTTTTCAAAATTGTCACGTAATTAATTAACATCAAAAGATGTCAAAAGTGAAACAGAGACCTTGTACATTATTTCCATAGTTGGAGAATGGAGAATTATGGAATGGAGCAATGAAAAAAAAGATGAATATCTTTTTTTCCCCATCTCAGTGTCTCGTTTGTTTGCGCTTGATGTAAAGCTTTTAGATTTTTCTGCATTGCGATAATAAAAAAAGAAGCAGAAACAGAAAAAAAACATGAAAATAATAACAACAATGGACTATTTAATTATTTGTAATTTTTTTCTTTCTTTTTTTGGGTGACAGATGCAAAAACAATTTACACACATATATACACGTAGAGCTACTTTAACAAAACTATTTCATTATCCTTAAGACGTGTGGGATTAATAAATATTAGCAGGAGAAATTTAATTTTGTGAGCGTGAAACTGATAGAGGACCTGAGTTTTAAACCGGTTATGAGGTTTTCCAATTTACAATTTTAAATAGAGGTTGGTAGATAGGTGAGCTTGGAATATATTTTAGGATCAATATAGAATTTTTTTGGCCTAGCTCTCATATAAAAGTTCCGCCAATTTCAGTTTTTTATTCGTGATCCTATGTACATTATTCAAAACTCATTATTCATGTAATAAGGGCATAAATAAGGGCGGTTTCAGAGAATAAAATACCTATTAGCAGCACATTTTCAATTTTCTTTGTATGGTTTTTCGAATTTCTCAGAGGATAAATAACCACCACCAGACGTTTTACAATCCATGTTGTGACTCATACTCTAGTAAACTATGCCGACTCAAAGACTCCCGGAGTCATTTACGAATCTATTAATCGATCCGATTTTCAATATTATAAATGTCCTATCCATAATCGACGTTGTTGTAATGTTTAATTTAGGGTTCTCTCCCTCTAACGAAGATTATATTATTAGGCACTCCATGTTATGAAAAGAAAAAAATATCTACATGCAGTGTACAGTACCTAAAAGTTGGTATTTTGGAGAGTATACCCACGTTTTCAATGAAATTCTGGGTCCTCTTACTTACTTAGCTGGCTTATGGCAAAACGGTTGTTTCATAAGCCGAGCTTAAAAAAGATTTCCAAGCGCGTCGATCTTGTGCTCATCCAATCCAATTTGAAGGATTATTTTCCGAGATATTGTTTTCCACATGATCCTTCCATCGAATTCGTCCATTCTCACAAAACTGCCTAGCCAATGTCGACGTCCGAGGATAGATGGCGATATTCACCGTAGACGCAGATCGGTACATAGATCTTTCGCAGAGTTTTCTCACAAACTAATATCAGGGTCATATAGAGTGTGAGTTTGGTCTGGCGAGTGGTTGAGTTGCTTACTCAGACCATAGTAGGATCTGTTGGCCAGCACTATTCTCCTTCTGATTTCAAAGCTGATGTTATTAGTTCTGTTTATGGCGGTATGGATCGTTCACTACCTCGAAGCTGTAGTTTTCAAGTTCCACAGTTGGTCCGAGTATACTGGACGTCTTGCGCGATGATACCATCAACTTGATCTAATCGCTATTTACTGCCAGTCCCAATTTATCGCTCGTAATGTTCGACCCATTATGTCGATGTCAGGCAGTTTGGTGTACATAGTGTCATTTCTGTTCACCTTTGCCACTCGTATGACCTTTTGCAGCAGGATGTTAAACTTGTCACACGACAAACTGCCACCTTGTCGGTTGGTAAAGGGCTCCGAGAGGTCCTTTCCGACTTTAACTGCTGACCTTGTGCCAGTTAAAGCTATCCTGCATAGCCGTATTAATTTTGCAGAAATGGCGAACGCAGACATGGATTTAAATACCTCTTAACGGATAGAGCTGTCGAATGCAGCTTTATAGTCGACTAGGTGGAATAGGTGGATTGCGTCGATGGGTTTTTCGTGGGTCTCTTCCAGGATTTGGCGCAGAGTGAAAATCTGATCAATGGTAGATTTACTAGGTCTGAAGCCGCATTTGTATCATCCCTAGCACGCTGGATAGCACTTTATATGCGATGGGAAGGAGACTTATTCCTCTTTAGTTGGCACATATCTTGTCTCCTTTTTGTGCACGGGACACATGATGCCAAATTGTACTAATCAGCTGATGCATGCATAGCAAAATCTCACCACCAGTCTTGAATAGTTCGGCTGATAAACCATCGGATTCTCCTGCTTTATTATTCTTCACCCGATTATTTGATATTCTGACCACTTTCCTGACCGCTAGGTGGTATACACTCTATACAGTAATCTCTTATTTATTCGTTGGTATCTTCTTCACCGCTACTATTTCATACCAGAGGCTTTTCAAAATACTCCCTCCAGATCATCAACACGCTGTCTGTATCTGTCACCAGGTTTCCTTCTTCGTCTCTACAAGAGGATGTGCCTACACCAAAGCTTTCGGTTTGGTGTTTTTTCGATGATAACATTTCCGGATTTAATTCAATACCTGTCCCCACTATTCGATATTTTGAGGATTTCATATAAATTTGTTTTTAAGCTCCACGCTTCCTTTCGGGTATGTGCATGGTCCTAACCCAGTCTGAGTGTTTAAGAGCTTGTCCTTTTTCCTTTTCTCCTCAAAGCCTTGATTTGTTTGTAGGTGTTTTTTTTTTTTTAATTCACCTCATGGTGGAGGGTATAAATTCTTTTTTTAACATAATCTGTTTTGTATAAGGTTGAAAATACAAAATATATCCTTTCTTAACCAAAATCTGTCCTTTCTCTCCTTACTACCCCACCTTGATTCGGTTTATTCGGTCTACAACACAAATTCACATTTTTTTTGGTTAACCATATCTGCGTAACTTCAATAACAATATGACACATGACAACAGCAAAAACAACAACAGTAACAACACCATCACCTAAAGACATTACCTCGACAGTAAATCACCAACAAGAATTACATCAGAAAGGATGAAAACAAAAGACATATTTACATATAAACACACACACATATATACATATACTCAAGAGATGTGTGTGCGTGTGAGAGTTTACACACACAGTGTGAGGTCAACCATGTAAACACGACGATAATAATCGTAATATTTAACTTTAACAACAACAACGACGATGGCTACGACGTAGCGCTATGGCATAACGATGCCAACGACAACAAGGATAACAAAGACAAAGGCCAGCAAACACCTCAACTCATCACTCATCAAGGAGGAGGTGTACGTACGTACGTACATACATTTTCAACGTGACCAAAGGTGACTGTAGTCAGTCGTGATATCTTATGGCTTAACAACATGTATTAAATTAACTACTACTATTGCAGTAAAGGGTGTGAGCTTTAATTTTGTAAACGGTTGACATGATTTTGTTGAAATCGTTTCAGATTTTGATATAGGTCTTATGTATATTTTCGTTCGGTTTTATGTAAATGTTGGTTACACGAAATTTGGCAGAGGGTATTTATTGATTATTGTGAATTCAAAGGTTACTCAATTAGGTCCATGTGTTTATATATAGGTCCCATACATAATTTGACTCGATTTCATACAAATGGTACCCCAAAGAATCCAAGTCTATCCTCTTGACATGCAATTTGTCATTGATTTCAGAATGGTATGTGTTTGGACTTTTTTCAATTGGTTCAAATATCTATCTAGATAGCACATTTAATTTTGCCCGATTCGATCCCAATGGTCCTCCAATGATTCTATGACCGTTCTATCTACAGGATATTGTAGATATTAACATGTCTTGCATGTACCCAAAGTGGTGAAGAATATCATATAGTCGGCCCCGTCCGACTTTTGAACTTTCCTTACTGGTTTGTTTATTTTTTTTTTTTTAATTTGTGGACTATCATTGTCCATCCATGTGTGCGCATTATAATTCTCTAATTGACTTAGTGATTTGATCTACACTTCGCTTTTCTTAAAGTTTTCTTTGGTAAAACTCTTCCCACTGCAATTAAAAACAACCGAAGTTTGCCATGTCACATCATGAAAGACATAACAAAGTATGTATTTTGTTGTCGATTAAATCCCTAGGATGATTCTATGGACAATTTTAAGCAACTTTGGTGAAGGAACCATAGGTCCATCTCGATTTATGAGTCTCCCATTTATAAATCGGTCCCGCCGTTCTCAATTGATGAGTTACTATACCTTTTTACATCATATCTTTAAATAAATTTCAATGAATTCTACTTCAAGTTGATAAGATATTATTTTTTTCGTTAAACTCCCACGCGCTTTTCACGAAAACAGATTATGTATGAATCGGTGTAGGAATACTTAACGTCGGCACACGTCAATTTCTTTTGAGAATTTTAATGATCACGAACATACACGTAATTAATTTTTATATGTAGAGAGATATCAATACATATTTCTATCACTCCTTTTTATTCACCTTTTACCCAAATGTAAGTCATTTTCGTTGTTGTCATATTGAATGAATACAAAGCTAGCACACGTTGCTAACTGAAATTGTAAACTTTTTGTACACGGCACGCTTGGATACATTTTCACCTAACGAACGCTAGTTATCCCTCTAACCATTCATTCAGTCAGTCAGTCATCCATCCATTGTTACTGCAGTGGTCATGGCAGCACTTCAAACCAAACATTGTTTGTTTCACACCTAAAGTCCTTTATTGTGTTTTTGGTGTTATTTTCCGCAATCAAAGGTCCTTAGGGCGAGTGCAACGTGAATAGAAAATGTGTCAAGGTCAACAGTTTTCTATATTACTGAATAACGATATAGGGTCTTTTGAAGTTGTTATAAGGCAAAAAAAATAAAATTACCTGGAGGGAATTCTGTGCGAATATTGTTTTACGATGGACCTATCAAGCATATATATCGTACGAAACACACCATAAAGCATTTCATTGAAACTATAATTTGTCAGTTTTATAATCCTGGTGTCATTGTAGCAAGCCTTAAAAAAATATTTTGAAACAATCCACGCCTTTAAGAGGCCTTGAAAAAATATTCTTTCAAAATTCCACGCCTATAGGAGCCTTGGAAAAATATTCATTAAAAACTATAAGCCTTATAGGAACCTTGAAAAAAAATTCTTTAAACCAGTGAGCGCAGCAGTATAGTCGGACGGGGCCGACCATATGATACCCTACACAACTTCCTCGAAAATATAACATTCTGCGATTCTATATTCTGAGCTTGGACAATATTTCGCGATCTTTGCACCCTTTTGACCGACTAGAGGTCAACAGCACCTCTTCATTACACTGACATATTTTCAGAATATTACTAATATTCAGTACAGCCCTTCTAATTACGTGTCCAGATTCCCTTCACCGTGGGTTATGTTGTGATGTTCGGCTTTCAAATGACCTATAGGTGGACTCGAAAAAACACACAAAATTAAGTTTTCGGTCCACCTCATCCTAATATTATTATCTGATCATAACCAAAAATTAAAGGTGTTGTCCTTGACCATACCTAGATCCTTATGGACAATTTCAAGGCGATCACCGCTACTATATAATATCTCAGTACGTAAGCACCTGTACATATTTAAGTGTAACTCCCACATCTGAGTACATACGACCATATAAATGGTATCAATTTTTGGTCCATTTCATTCCCTAAATGTTAACCGATCTTTAACAAAAACAATAGGGGTCTTCATCGGCCAGAACCTATCCCAAATTAAAAATTTCGAAGATTAGTCCATAACTGTGGCCTGTATCGTGTTTACAAATTATAATGGACAGACGGACGGATACACATGTCTAGATCGACTCTGCAAGTCGAGATATGGGGATCGGTATACTTAAAGCTGGGTCTACCAATAATTCGCGGCGTTACAAACTCTTGGGCTGCGCAAAGCTATAATACCCTGACAACATAGTTGTGTAGGGTATAAAAATACACGCCTTATAGTAGCCTTGAGAAAATCCACACCTATAAAAGCTTTGAAAAAATATTCTTTAAAAAATCCACGGCTTATATGAGCTGTGAAAAAATATTCTTTGAGAAAATATTTCTTAAACAAGTAAAAAAGTGTCAGTCGGTGTTGCCCCATCTTCGAACATAAATATATTTTAGAAGAAATATTAAGATCTGAAAAGTTTGGATCAAATTGATTATTCCCTTTGAGAGTTATCGTGCACACCAGCCAGACAGACAGATGGTTAACGGACGGAAGGACATGTGCAAATCGACTCCAAATTTTCCGGAAAGGATTTGTTCCCAAAAAAAAAAACAGTAAGGAATGTAGTAAAGTCGGACGGGGCCGACTATATGATACCCTTCACCACTATGGGTATATTAAACAGGACTATTATCATGAAATTGTATGAAACAAAATATGTGATATTTATCTAAATGTGAAACGACCAAGATCTATCCATAAACATGTCATTCGTTTGTTACAATGGAACAAAAGTATGTAAATCGACTTCAAACAAATATCAATAGGTCATCCGTTGAGCTAGGTCTGTACTTCTAGAAAACCCAACTACGTTATTCTATGCTCAATTTTGTACGTTGTGCAGAATTTGATGTAAATCTAACAAATATTAGGAGTTTGATGCACAATTTACTTATATATGGATGCTATATCCAAATATGAACCGATTTCAACGAAACTTGTCACAGGTTAGGTTATACTAATTTCAGTACCTTTTGTTCCTATCAGCCATATATTGGTTCCTTGGTGCGTTGATTACTTAAAATCAATCTATAATATAAGGACCTATATCTAAATCTCAACCGATTTTCACTAAACTTGGCACACATTATTCTGGATTAAATTCAAAACGCTATGCAACATAAGAACTTGGTACATTATTAAGATTAAATCGGACGAAAATATATATATCTAGAGCTGAATCGACACTCACGAAACTCAGCACACATCATTCCAGCAGTACGTTATGCCAAATTTCGTGCAAATCGAAAGATATATGGGACTTTGGTGAACCATTTACATGAAATCGGACGAAACTATATATGGGAGCTATATCTAAATCTGGACCGATTTTCACGAAGCATACCAGACATCATTCTAGGCTCCATTCAGTACGTTATGCCAAATTTCGTGCAAATCGAAAGATATATAGGGACTTTGGTGTGCATTTTACACGAAATCGGACGAAACTATATATGGGAGCTATATCTAAATCTGGACCGATTTTCACGAAACTTGGCAGACATCACTCTATGCTCAATTCAGTACGTTATCCCAAATTTCGTGCAAATCGAAAGATATATAGGGATTTTGGTGCACCATTTACATGAAATCGGACGAAACTATATATGGGAGCTATATCTAAATCTGGACCGATTTTCATGAAACTTGGCAGACATCACTCCAGGTTCAATTCAGTACTTTACGCCAAATTTCGTGCAAATCGAAAGATATATATGGATTTTGATGCACCATTTACATGAAATCGGACGAAACTATATATGGGAGCTATATCTAAATCTGGACCGATTTTTACGAAATTTGGCAGACATAACTCTAGGCTCAATTCAGTACGTTATACCAAATTTCGTGCAAATCGAAAGATATATAGGGACTTTGGTGCACCATTTACATGAAATCGGACGAAACTATATATGGGAGCTATATCTAAATCTGGACCGATTTTCATGAAATTTGGCAGACTTCACTCTAGGCCCAATTCAGTACGTTATACCAAATTTCGTGCAAATCGAAAGATATATAGGGACTTGGGTACACCATTTCCATTAAATCGGACGAAAATATATATGGGAGCTATATCTAAATCTCGTCCTTGGGCCAAACAAATGAGCTGTGCCAAATTTCATCCAATTCGGATCATAAATGCGACCTGTACTTTGTTTACAATTTAACATGGACAGACAGACGGACGGACATGCTTAAATCGACTTAAAAAGTGATTCTATGCATATTCTCCAAAGGAACCATCGGTCTATCTCGTTTCCTTTAGCTTGTTACAAACATATGCTCAAAGACATAATACCCTGTACCACAGTGTGGTGAAGGGTATAAACATCGGGTCTAAAACCAATATTTCGATGAGGCATATTTTCATCGCATCAAAGTGTATATACCCTCATTAGCCATAAGGCTAAGGATATAAAAATACCCGCCTTTAGGAGCCTTGAGAAAATATTCATTGAAAAATAAATTCTATAAAAAATCCTCTGAAAAAATATTCTGTGCAAAATCTGAGTCTGATTTGGACCTCTGGAAAATTTTTCTTTAAAAAATCCACGCTACGAAAATATTCATTAAATGATGAAAAACAGCCAGCTTCGGTCCACCGAAAAAAAACCTAAATAATCGAAGTCTTACTTTATAAATCCACGCCTTAAATGGTCCTTGAAAATTTGTTATTTAAAAAATCAACGCCTTGTATGGATTGTCCCCGCTTATAATGGTCCTTAAGCACTCCCCGCAAATGGATGATCCTGGAATAAATATTCTTTAAAAAATTCTTAGGTCCCCCTTTTAATTTTCAACAATACATTGAAATTCGTAACGCTAAGATTTGAGCGGTGGTATATTTTAGGGAGACGAAAGTCCTTGACGAGTATATTGAGAAGGACATGAAACGACATTTTTGTAAAATATTTGGATGTCAAAAAATCTGTCTTTTTGTAAACTAATTACCGGCAAACAGCCTAAAAACTGATTGGAGAGAGAAGGAGAATATGTTTTACAAAAATATTTCTCATTCGATTCCTCAAATGTAATCTGCATTGGATCAATCGAATTTTTGGTCTCCATTACATATATATTCTATTGTTCATAGGAACCTTTATAGGAAGATCTACATCTCTGCTATAAAATATTTTATGGATTTTTATAAGAAAACCTACGAGCTTCTTTGTACTTTTAAATCTTCTTATATTCAAAATATTTTGGTTTTATGTAGAGAATACCTTCTGACCTATCGGAAAAAGAATATATGGCTGTAATTTGGTATTTCGTACCAAAAAATATCAATACCGATCCCCGTTTTCGTATAGCCCCAAAAAGGCAGCCCCAATATTCGGTATTTTGAAAATTTAAAACCTATTTTTCTGGGCATTTTTCGGTGTTTTCAAGATCTCTCTATTAATTTTAGATATTTTACTATTTATTCATTTTTCTATCATAAGCTTCAATTTTTACTATATTAAAATATATCACTTCAACTTTAAGTCTCTGTTCATTTATTATTTAATTTGAAAAATACAATTTTTGTCTCTTTACAAATCAAAAACCCTCCGTTTAATTATTGCGTGATTATAATTGCTGTTGTTTTTGTATTACAGGTACATATTTTCTACTCTATGACTTTATCGATTATTTCGATAAGGATGATGCGACATCATTGCCACGTGACAAATACCTAGAAATCATGAATAATATTTTCCAAAAAGCCAGTCAAGCGGAACGAGAAGCAATTATCTTCCAGGTGAGTGACTATGTTTGTAAATATTTCAAAGATGATTATTTGTTTCATTAGTTAATTAAAAAGGATTTATTTTCCGAATAGTGACACTCCGCAATGAACAAAAACAATAAACATATCTGAAAGAGATAATTTTGCACAATGGTGTTTATTATATGTAATGATATGGATGGTTAAAAACAATATTTTTTAATGTTTATTAAATTTTTAATAAACTCAATTTGAATTTAAATAAATTTTCCATCAAAATCCTAGAATCCTCACTGAGTTACTCAAACATCTAATTTGGAAAATTGGTTATTTTTTCATTTACCCCAAAAATAATTCTTCGTTGCACTAATAGCTTTTTCATTCGAATAAAATTACATTTAAATGCTTCTTTTGGGACTTGCAATTTTAAATTGTTGTTGTTCAACTTTTTTATTTCGCACTACAAAAAAAAAAAAAGCGGAAAACCGAACGATAAAAATTGCCATTATAAAAATATATTATATGCAACGACCACATAAATTAAACGTGTGTCGTTTTTTGTACAGAGTGAAATACTGAGGAAAATGCATTTTGTGCTGCAAAAAAATCAGAGTTTTATAGGAGAAATGGCTGTAGTGAATATTTGCCTACCTTTACGTATGTATGCACATATACATGCACACTGTGTTAAAAAGGATATCACGATGTGTTGGTCGATAGGGCAAACTAGCATTCACAATTTTTGAATTAAAGTTGTAAAGATTTTGCAATGCATTTCTGTATTATGGTCAAAATCTACAACCTATAGCCAATACAAGGCTTTACGATCTCCTAAGACACCTCCTGATTCCCTTCTGAACATAACATCTCGACATTGTGGTTATCTATGCGAACCCATTGCCTAAATTTATAACAAATAAACTGGAAGCTCTGATTGGTATTTTTTTCTACAAGTCCATTTATAAGGAGTCTGCCAGATTTCCCAAAAGTTATTTTATAAGAGGACGCTTTTGTTTCATATGTGAATACCAAAAGTCTTCTACGACAATATGAAATCCCTTTTGTTGATTTTCTACAACTATACGGAAAATATGTTGTCTTCTATAAAAACATTTCTATAAGACAATTTGATCATATTATGACCTATAATATGTGATCCTACTTTTTGTCCACACAAAGAACTCTTGGTCTTTTGGTCTACATTTCGACTTCTAGAACAAGGTTTTCCTTTATATATAATGAGCCTATTTTGTTTCTATAACAACATTATATAAGAATATGTTTCGTAGTTCTATAAAAACACCCTTTGATTATCTTATGACCCATAATAAGTGGTCCTTCTTTTTGTCCACACGAAGAAATCATGGTTTGTTTTAGGAAGGAAGAAGTCCTTGGAAAATATTCTTTAAAAATCCATGCCTGTAATAATATTCCTTACAATTTCACGCCAGTAGTAATATTCCTTAAAAAAATCCACCCCTATAAAGACAATATTAAACATATTCCTTAAGATATCAACGCCCACAAAGACCCTGTAGGAAATAATCTTGAAAAAATCTACACCCATTGTAGTCCTTAAATAAATATTCTTTAAAAAATCTACACATGTTGTAGTCCATGAAAAAATATTCTTAAAAAAATCTACACCTTTTGTAGTTCATGGACAAATATCCTTTAAAAATCTTGAAAAAAAATCTACACTTATTGTAGTCCAGGGAAAAATATTATACAACTATTATAGTCCAGGGAAAAATATTATACAACTATTATAGTCCAGGGAAAAATATTATACAACTATTATAGTCCAGGGAAAAATATTCTACACCTATTGTAGTCCTTGAAAGTCCACGCCTGTATTGGACCTTGAAAAAATATCCTTAAAAAGTCCACGCCTGTATTGGACCTTGAAAAAATATCCTTAAAAAGTCCACGCCTGTATTGGACCTTGAAAAAATATCCTTAAAAAGTCCACGCCTGTATTGGATTGAAAAAATATCCTTAAAAAGTCCACGCCTGTATTGGACCTTGAAAAAATATCCTTAAAAAGTCCACGCCTGTATTATTGAAAAAATATCCTTTAAAAAGTCCACGCCTGTATTGGACCTTGAAAAAATATCCTTAAAAAGTCCACGCCTGTATTGGACCTTGAAAAAATATCCTTAAAAAGTCCACGCCTGTATTGGACCTTGAAAAAATATCCTTAAAAAGTCCACGCCTGTAATGGACCAATAAAAAAATATCCTTAAAAAGTCCACGCCTGTATTGGACTTTAAAAAATATCCTTAAAAAGTCCACCTCTTTAAAAATATCCTTAAAAAGTCCACGTCTGTATTGGACCTTGAAAAAATATCCTTAAAAAGTCCACGCCTGTATTGAACCTTGAAAAAATATCCTTAAAAAGTCCACGCCTGTATTGGACCTTGAAAAAATATCCTTAAAAAGTCCACGCCTGTATTGGACCTTGAAAAAATATCCTTAAAAAGTCCACGCCTGTGTTGGGCCTTGAAAAAATATCCTTAAAAAGTCCACGCCTGTGTTGGGCCTTGAAAAAATATCCTTAAAAAGTCCACGCCTGTGTTGGACCTTGAAAAAATATCCTTAAAAAGTCCACGCCTGTATTGGACCTTGAAAAAATATCCTTAAAAAGTCGACGCCTGTATTGGACCTTGAAAAAATACCCTTAAAAAGGCCACGCCTGTATTGGACCTTGAAAAAATATCCTTAAAAAGTCCACGCCTGTATTGGACCTTGAAAAAATATCCTTAAAAAGTCCACGCCTGTATTGGACCTTGAAAAAATATCCTTAAAAAATCCACGCCTGTAATGAACCTTGAAAAAATATACTTTAAAAAGTCCACGCCTGTTTTGGCCCTGAAAAATATCCTTAAAAAGTCCACGCCTGTAATGGACCATTAAAAAAATATCCTTAAAAAGTCCACGCCTGTAATGGACCTTGAAAACATATCTTTAAAAAGTCCACGCCTGATTGGTCCTTAAAAAGTCCACGCCTGTATTGGAAAAAATATCCTTAAAAAGTCCACGCCTGTATTGGACCTTGAAAAAATATCCTTAAAAAGTCCACGCCTGTATTGGACCTTGAAAAAATATCCTTAAAAAGTCCACGCCTGTATTGGACCTTGAAAAAATATCCTTAAAAAGTCCACGCCTGTGTTGGGCCTTGAAAAAATATCCTTAAAAAGTCCACGCCTGTGTTGGGCCTTGAAAAAATATCCTTAAAAAGTCCACGCCTGTGTTGGACCTTGAAAAAATATCCTTAAAAAGTCCACGCCTGTGTTGGACCTCGAAAAAATATCCTTAAAAAGTCCGCGCCTGTATTGGACCATGAAAAAATATCCTTAAAAAGTCCACGCCTGTATTGGACCTTGAAAAAATATCCTTAAAAAGTCCACGCCTGTATTGGACCTTGAAAAAATATCCTTAAAAAGTCCACGCCTGTATTGGACCTTGAAAAAATATCCTTAAAAAGTCCACGCCTGTATTGGACCTGTATTGGACCTTGAAAAAATATCCTTAAAAAGTCCACGCCTGTATTGGACCTTGAAAAAATATCCTTAAAAAGTCCACGCCTGTGTTGGGCCTTGAAAAAATATCCTTAAAAAGTCCACGCCTGTGTTGGACCTTGAAAAAATATCCTTAAAAAGTCCACGCCTGTATTGGACCTTGAAAAAATATCCTTAAAAAGTCCACGCCAGTATTGGACCTTGAAAAAATATCCTTAAAAAGTCCACGCCTGTATTGGACCTTGAAAAAATATCCTTAAAAAGTCCACGCCTGTGTTGGGCCTTGAAAAAATATCCTTAAAAAGTCCACGCCTGTATTGGACCTTGAAAAAATATCCTTAAAAAGTCCACGCCTGTATTGGACCATGAAAAAATATCCTTAAAAAGTCCACGCCTGTATTGGACCTTGAAAAAATATCCTTAAAAAGTCCACGCCAGTATTGGACCTTGAAAGAATATCCTTAAAAATATCCTTAATATCCTTAAAAAGTCCACGCCTGTGTTGGACCTTGAAAAAATATCCTTTAAAAAGTCCACGACTGTTGGGCCTGAAAAAAAATATTCTTCAAAAAGTCCACGCTTGTGTTGTACCTTGAAAAAATATCCTTAAAAATACCACGCATGTGCTGGACCTATTCTTTAGAGAGTCTACCCTAGCACAGTCCTTAAGGGGACCCCCCCCCCCCATTCTCGGGGTCAAAATTTTTTTGATTTAATTCGATTCTACACTAATTCAAGAATGTCTCTACAAAATTTCAAGTGAAAATCTCGAGAACTATTGAAGATATAGCCGATTTTTTTTAACATGGTTTTTGGTCGAAATTCGGCGATTTTTCAAAAATATTTTTTCAATGGTCCGCCATTTTGTTAATTTTAGAGCGAAGTCAATAATCCTAGTTCATACCAGAGCCAGACATGTACTCTTTCTAACACCATTGGAATTTTCGGATTCCGATGTTCCAGTGAGGAGTTATCATGCCCGCCATCAAAAATAAGGACTTTTCTTTAATTACAAAAAACAACAACAAAACAATAACAAAATTTTTTTGTAAATTATTTTTCTTCTTTATTAAATATTCAAATATATATGTGCAAAGTTACAAACCTTAACAAGCATTGGTATTGATTTGCCAGCCCATTGAAAATCTTGAAAAATTAAAATCGAGAATGGGTGGGGTTCCCTTAAAATAATATTCTTTAAAAAGTCCACGCTTATTTGAGCCCTTCTTAAAAATATTTTATTGTAGACCTTTAAAAAATCCACGCCTGTGTTGGATCTTGAAAAAATATTCTTTAAAACCTCCACGCCTGTGCTGGACCTTGAAAAAATATATTTAAAAAGTCCACGCCTGTGTTGGACCTTGAAAAAATATCCTTTAAAAAGTCCTCGCCTGTGTTGGACCTTGAAAAAATATCCTTTAAAAAGTCCACGACTGTTGGGCCTGAAAAAAAAATATTCTTCAAAAAGTCCACGCTTGTGTTGTACCTTGAAAAAATACTCTTTAAAAATACCACGCATGTGTTGGACCTATTCTTTAGAGAGTCTACCCTAGCACAGCCCTTAAAATAATATTCTTTAAAAAGTCCACGCTTATTTGAGCCCTTCTTAAAAATATTTTATTGTAGACCTTTAAAAAATATTCTTTAGAAAGTCCACCCTAGCATAGTCCTTAAAATAATATTATTTAAAAAGTCCACGCCTATGTTGTACCTTAAAAATACTCTTTACGAATACCACGCCTGTGCTGGACCATGAAAAATATTCTTTAGAAAATCCACCCTAGCATAGTCCTTAAAATAATATTCTTAAAAAAGTCCACGCCTTTGTTGTACCTTGAAAAAATACTATTTAAAAAAATCCACGCCTTGTGAAGGTCCTTGAAAAAATATTCTTTAGAAAATCCACACTAGCATTCTTAAAAAATTCACACTCCTTGGGAAAATATTCTATAAAAATCGCTATTGTAGTCTATCGAAAAATATTCGTTAGAAGAAGAGCAGAAATAACATAATAAAGAGAGCATAGAACCGTCCATTTAGTCTATAGAATTGATATGCCTATAAAAATACTAACTTCTAATATTTCCCTTTCTCTGGCTGACAGTCATATTAGTTTAAAGATCGCCTATGAAAATCTGACCATTGAGGATTTCACTGTAGAGATTCACTACAGTTTTACAAAAAAACTACCGTCCATTGAATTCAATGGGTTTTTAAGTGACCAACCATTCCCCAAATGACAATGTCCAGCACAAAAAGCACTTAACAGGGACAATGGAGAGACACATTCCTGATGACTGGACAATGTTGTTAAGAGTCAAATTATTGTATTCAAATATGAAAAAAAAAAATATCGCTTTACGCTGTGCGAACACCAAAGCCCTAAATGAAGCTGTAAATGCACAATGGGATGCAACACAATGCAAAGTGACATTGATGGCGACACATGATGGGGTGTTATTGGCAGCTTGTAATTGAGTTGTTTCCGTCACACTTTGCTGTCGTTTCAGTCGATGTGTGTCTCTATGTGTATCTGTACATTTGCATCTTGAAAGTTCTGAACCACATTCGATAGTATCAACACTATAGTAACACGGCATTTTATGTCATTGTGTGCAATGGATGAGAAAAAGGAAATGGGTAACAATTTTAAATGTTGAATTCTGCGAAAACGTTATAATGTCTGGGCAAGAGCATCGTTGATCGAATGTGAATGCGAATATCGAATACAATAAATCCCTTGTTAATTATTTTGTCACAAAAGTGAATACATTTATAATGACATTTACAAGTGACAGCTAAGTGACAGAGCAACGGAAACGTTGACGACTTTTATTGCCGATTGCAAAGAGTTGTTGCGGCACCACTTGATGCATTGATAAATGTTAAATTTTTGCTTTGAGAGGATTCTATATTATAGACCATGGTTAAATAATTTCTTAAATAATAACAGTAAAAATAGTAAGCTGTGAAACCCCTTGGAGATTCTTTGCTTTGGAAAATCCATGGTTTATAAATCCATCATCTAATTTAAGTTGAAAAATATATTCTTGAATAACCCATTTAGTTTGAAAAATATTTACATTAGGGGACGCTCACCCCATTATCGGTTTGAAAAAAATTAATTTTGTGTTTTATTTCGAACCTACATTAATCCAAGAATGTCCCTCTAAAATTTCAAGTGAAAATCTAACAAGCCTTAAAGAAGGTCCCTCGAATAAGTACACTCTGATTTAACTTGATAAAATAGTATCCAAAATCCACGCTCCAATATTCCTTCAATAAATATACCTTACAAAAATCCACGCTCTGATCCATGGTGATGAAAATTAAAAAATCCACGATGTAATCTAAGTGACAAAAAACATTTCTTCAAAAATCAACGTCTATTATTTTCATTAAACACATTCCTTCAAAAATCAACGCATATTACTTACTAACTTACTTAGCTGGCTTGTTAAAGATCGGTTGTTCCATAAGCCGAGCTTAAACCAGTAAGGAAAGTAGTAAAGTCGGACGGGACCGACTATATGATACCCTTCACCACTTTGGGTATATTCAACAGATGAATCCTAATATATGGGGGCTATATCTTACATCGGACAAACTTTGGGTCTTTAGTGCACAATTTACCTAAAATCGGAAGAAAATATATATAGGAGCTATGTCTAAATCTGAACCGAAATGTAGCACATATCATTCTAGACTTAATTCAGTACGCCATGCCAAATTTCGTGCAAATCGAAAGATATATATGGACTTTGGTGCACCACTTACATTAAATCGGACGAAAATATATATGGGAGCTATATCTGGACCGATTTTCAGGAAACTTAACACATTTCATTCTAGACCTAACCCATTACTCTATGCCCACTTTCGTGCAAATCGGAAGGTATACATTGACTTTGGTGAACCATTTACATTAAATCGGAGGAAAATATGTGTAGGAGCTATATCTAAATCTGAGCCGATATTCACGAAACTTAGCAAAGGTCATTCTATACTGAATTAGGTACGCTATGCCAAATTTCATACAAATTGGTACACCATTTACATTAAATCGGACGAAAATATATATGGAAGCTATATCTAAATCTGAACCGATTTTCAGGAAACTGAACACAAATCATTAGGCTGTGCAAAATTTCGTGCAAATCGAAAGATATATAGGGACTTTGGCGCAGCATTTATACTAAATCGGACGAAAATATATAGGGAGCTATATCTAAATCTGAACCGGTTTTCAGGAAACTTAACACACATCATTCTAGACCTAAATCATTAGGCTGTGCTAAATGTCGTGCAAATCGAAAGATATATAGGGACTTTGGTATACCATTTACCTAAAATCGGACGAAAATATATATGGGAGCTATATCTAAATCTGAACCGATTTTCACAAAACTTAACACACATCATTTTAGACCTAGTTCATTACGCTGTGCTAAATTACGTGCAAATCGAAAGATATATAGGGACTTTGGTATACCATTTACTTTATATAGGACCAAAATATATATGGGAGCTATATTTAAATCTGAACCGATTTTCACGAAACTTAATACACATCATTATAGACCTAAACCATTAGGCTGTGCAAAATTTCGTGCAAATCGAAAGATATATAGGAACTTTTGTGCACCATTTACCTTAAATCGGACCAAAATATATATGTGGGAGCTATATCTAAATCTGAACCGATTTTCACGAAACTTAACACAGATCTTTGTAGACCTAAATCATTAGGCTGCGCAAAATTTCATGCAAATCGAAAGATATATTGGGTCTTTGGTGCAACATTTACATTAAATCGGACGAAAATATATATAGGAGCTATATCTAAATCTGAACCGATTTTCACGAAACTTAACACACATCATTGTAGACCTAAATCAGTAGGCTGTGCAAAATTTCGTGCAAATCGAAAGATATATAGGGGCTTTTATGCAACATTTACATTAAATCGGACTAAAATATATTTGGGAGCCAAATAAGTGACCTATGCCAATTTTCGTAAATGCGACCTGTACTTTGTTCACAATTTAACATGGACAGACGGACGGACAGACAGACATGCATAAATCGACTCAGAAAGTGATTCTATGCATATTCTCAAAAGGAACCATGTGTCTATCTCGTTTCCTTTTACCTGTACCACAGAGTGGTGAAGGGTATAAAAAGATTTCCAAGCGAGTCGGTTTTGTGCGCAACTCCTTCAATTTGAAAGACCATGTTCCAAAATATTGTATTCTACTTGGTGATTCCATCTAATTCGTTAATTCGTTAAATACCTCGAAGCTGTAATTCTCAAGTTCCACAGCTGGTACGAGTCTACTGGATGTCTTGCGCGTTGATACCCTCTGCTTTGTCTTCTCGCTATTTACTGACTTACATACTTCTCAATTTGTTCAAAGGTGGCTGTTAGCGCTCGCAATGTTCGACCCATTATATCGATGTCATCGGCATAACCAAGTAACATATGCTGTTTGGTGTACAGAGTGTCATTTCTGTTCACCTTTGCGTCTCTTATGACCTTTTCCAGCAGGATATTAAAAATATCACAAGACAAACTGTCACCTTGTCTGAATCCTATTTCAGTATTGAAGGGCTCCGATAGGTCCTTTCCGACTTTCACTGCTTACCTTGTGCCACTTAAAGTTATCCTGCGTAGCCGTATTAATTTTGCAGGAATACCGAACGCAGACATGACTTTAAACACCGTTGAACGGATAGAGTTTCTCTATTGTGCTATATCGCACCTTTGCTGCTACATTAAGACGAGTGCGAACCTTGTCTGCTACAACGTAGTGGTCCTAATCGATATTCGCTCGATCGAACGTCTAATACATTGGATGAATGCCTTCCCTCTATCACAACATGATCAATTTGATTTGTCGTTGCTTGATCAGGAGAAATTCAGTTGGCCTTGTTGAACCTGGTGCTGCTAACTACCATTTTAGTTGCTGCGGCGAAATCAGTTAACCTCTGCCCTTGACGGATGTTGCTTCATGGAGGCTGAATTTTCCGACGATGCGCCCAAAAAGCAAGGGAGCAAATGGGACTGATGTAGAAGAACTTTGCTTTTATACGGATTATAGCAATTCGCTCATATACTGAAGTAAATCTAGAGACGAAATCTTTTATTCTCCTGTTAACCATAAATCCGCAGCCAAATTCATGTCTCGTTTCATGGCAGCTATAATACTGGGCGTAATCATCTGATTTACTTACGCCAGTCCCTTTTCCATCGCATTTCCTGTAAGGCAATAATATCGGCTTTGTACTTCTTGAGTACATACGCCAAAGCGAAAACTTCGCCTGTTCTGTACAACGTGCGCAAATTCCAAGTGCAGATTCGCAGATCGTGGTCCTTTATACATTTGCGGGGGTCGTCAACATTAGTGGGGTTTGGTTTTCTTTTTCTTTGTTTTTTTATAGTAGGAGGGGTAGTCCGAGTGTGGACAATTAACCCGACGGCTCAACCCGGCGTAAAAGGGAACGAGATAGACATATGGTTCCTTTTGAGAATATGCATTGAATCACTTTCTGAGCCGATTTACGCATGTCCGTCTGTCCATGTTAAATTGTAAACAAAGTACAGGTTGCATTTATGATCCGAATTGGATGAAATATGGCATAGGTTACTTATTTGTGTTAAGTGTCGTGAAAATCGGTTCAGATTTAGATATAGCTCCTATATATCTTTTCTTCCGATTTTATTTAAAGACCCAAAGTTTGTCCGATTGTCACACAATTTTGTACAATGAAGTATAGTTAATATAAGCTAATCTCTGGCAAGTCTTATTGAAATCGGTTCACATTATATATATATATATATATATATAGATTGTTTATGGATCCATTTTCGTGTTTATGGTCCTTCAACTTCTGTTTGGATTCCTCTGTTGAATATACCCAAAGTGGTGAAGGGTATCATATAGTCGGCCCCGTCCGACTTAACTACTTCCCTTACTGTTTTTTTTTATAGTTCTGAAGGGTGAAGTCGCGGCAACGCCTATTATTGTCATTAAAAATATTCAGTAAAAAAATCCACGCCTATTACAGTCATTGAAGAGATATTCTATAAAAAACACGCCTTGTGAAGACCTTAAAAAACATTCGTTAACAAATCCACGCCTATTAAAGTCCTTGCAAAAACGTATTGAAAAAATCCACACCTATTAAAGTCCTTGCAAAAATATTCTATAAAAAACCACGCTACGTCTTTGAAAAAATATTTTTTGAAAAGTCCATGTGTAGTCTTTAAAAAAAAATTGTTCAACAAATCTACGCTTACATTTTAATCGTCCTTAAATAGATAATTTACAAAAAGTGCCAATGTAAAATATTTATTTAAAATCAACGCTAATGGACCATGAAAATATCCGGAAAAAAATTCACCCTAAAGTTCTCATAACCCCTGAACAGTATTTTATATAGCCATATACAATTTTAGATTTTTTATTATTTCTAAATCCTTTTTCAATATTACTCTGCCCAGTTTCTAATACACAAAATTCAATCATATAGTATGTAATTGACACATGATTTCATTTAGTAATTGCAAAATAGAATTAGAAATATTGTGTGTGTATTTACATTTCAACAACAAAACCGTCTGTCATTTCAAATTGTTATTCATTTTTTTTTTTTTTTGTTTTCAATTAAATAACTAACCTAGTTTTTGGGCTTATTTTTATCAAATAGAATTCAATGCTGCCGCATGTCATCAATTTTATCTGCCATTCCAATAACCAATGAACATGAACAATTTTGTACGAAATTTTAAATGTTCACATCTGTGTGCTCTCTCTTTCTCTGACGTTTGACATTTGAAATGATGCCGAATGATGACTAACTGGTCGGTCTATTTGCCCAATTGTGGTTAATATTATCCTGGGAATGGTTTGAGGTTGTAGTTATACTAACAAATCTCAACACACACACAATTTATAGAACGCATAATTTAATGAATGCTGATGGCAAATGTTTAAAATATGAACATGGGCAATTTTTGCAATGTGTGTAGTTGTAATTCGATTTTAGCCTCATCAATGTTTCCTTTCGGCCAATTGTTTGTTAGGATTTATTTATACTAACACAAATGTATGTACATATATGTTTGTATATACCATTTTATAGTTGAATTTGTATTTGATTATCAAACAAAATATTAACAATGAAAATGTGTTGCATTAAATGGACTCGTTATCCCTTGACAGGATTTCACCCGGATTGCTGAACTGATTGTGGGGTTTCCAACGAATGTTTTTTGGTAATCACTTCGGATATTTATTTAGGAAGTATGTAGGGCAAATTAAAATATATAAATACAAAATTAAAATAATTTCCAACAATCAATTTGTAAATTTTGAATGGTAAAAGCGTGATTTTTTTAATATTTTTGTCAAAGATTATTGAATTGGTATGGAATATTTGTTCTGTTACTTTTTTCAATAAGTAACAGAAACGTGGATTTTTAAAAAAAAAAATACATTTGTCCATTGACGAGCACATGCTTGCCTTTTTTAAAGATTTTTTTAAAAAAGCAAGAGAACAGTCGATTTAATTCTTTTCAAAGACTTCAATAGATATAGATTTTTTTAAAGGAAATATTTTTAAGGATATTTTTTCGAGAACTGCATTTTTATAAAAAAATATTTTTAAAGAATTGTACTAAGTGTGGATTATCCAAAAATATTTTCAAAGACTATAATAGGGGTGGATTTTTTAGAGAATATTTTTTCAAGTACTATAATGGGTGTTGATTCTTTAATTAATATTTTTTAAGGACTATAATATGCGTCGATTTTTTAAATTGTTTTCAACGACTATAATAGGCGTGGATTTACACAGGCATTTTTTCCAAGTCGTGGATTTTTAAAGGACTTAAATAGGCATGGTTTTTTTAAAGAATATTTTCTCATGGTCTATAATAGGCCTGGACTTTTTAAGAATATTTTTTCAGAGACTATAATAGACATGGACTTTTTAAGAATACTTTTCTAAGGAATATAATACACGTGGATTTTTTAAAGAATAGGGCTAAAATAGGCGTAGATTTTTAAATAATATTTCTCCAAGTACTGTAATAGGCGTGGATTTTTAAATACTATTTTTCCAAGTACTGTAATAGGCGTGGATCTTTTAAGGAATATTTTTCAAGGACTATAATAGGCGTGGATCTTTTAAACAATATTTTTTCAATGACTATAATAGGCGTGGATCTTTTAAGGAATATTTTTTCAAGGACTATAATAGGCGTGGATCTTTTAAGGAATATTTTTTCAAGGACTATAATAGGCGTGGATTTTTAAATAATATTTTTCCAAGTACTGTAATAGGCGTGGATTTTAAAATACTATTTTTCCAAGTACTGTAATAGGCGTGGATCTTTTAAACAATATTTTTTCAAGGACTATAATAGGCGTGGATCTTTTAAACAATATTTTTTCAATGACTATAATAGGCGTGGATCTTTTAAGGAATATTTTTTCAAGGACTATAATAGGCGTGGATCTTTTAAGGAATATTTTTTCAAGGACTATAATAGGCGTGGATCTTTTAAACAATATTTTTATACCCATCACCACACTGTGGTACAGGATATTATGTCTTTTTGCATATGTATGTAACAATCAAAAGGTTCCTTTTGAGAATATGCATAGAATCACTTTCTGGGTCGATTTACGCATGTCCGTCTGTCTCTCCGTCCGTCAATGTATTTTTGGGAACAAAATAGGGGTAGCATTTATAATCCGGATTGGATGATATTTGGCACAGTTCACTTATTTGACCCAAGGACGAACCCTATTGAAATTGGAGAAAATTGGTTCAGATTTAGATATAGCTCCCAAATATAGTTTCGTCCGATATCCCAATATGTGTGTGATTGGGACAAAATTATGCACAGAGTACTGAATCAGGTCCATACATATGTATGCGAAGTTTTGTTGGAATCGGTTCAGATTTAGATATAGCTCCCAAATAGTTTCGTCCGATTTTTTGTGAATGATGCACCAAACTCTAAATATTTGTAAGATTCAGACAATATTTTGCACAGAGTACTAAATTAAGCCCAGACTGATGTCTGCGAAGTTTTGTTAAAATCGGTTCAGATTTAGATATATTTTCCATATATAGTTTCGTCCGACTTTTTGTGAATGATGCACCAAACTTCAAATATTTGTCCGATTGAGACAAAATTTTGCACAGAGTACTAAATTAGGTCCAGACTAATGTATGCGGAGTTTTGTTGAGATCGGTTAAGATTTACATATAGCTCCCATATATATTTTCGTCCGATTTTTGATGAATAATACCCCAAACTCCAAATTTGTCCGATTGAGACAAAATTTTGCACAGAGTAGTAAATTTGGTCCAGACTAATGTATGCGGATTTTTGTTGAGATCGGTTCAGATTAAGATATAGATCCCATATATAGTTTCGTCCGATTTTTGATTAATGATACCCCAAACACCCAATATTTGTCCGATTTGAACAAAATTTTTCTTATATATTTTTCTTTATGAGGATTTATTTGGCATATATTCAAAGGAATTGAAAATTTAAACCCACTCGGTTAACCAAATCCGGTAAACGACATTTTACAGGTTTTTATTGACGAACACAGGATTTTAGATTTTTTAAAGATATATTTTTTAATAGAACCAAAAGAACCAAAATAAATATAGATTTTTTAATACATATTTTTTTAAGGACCAAAATAGGCATAGATTATTTAGAGCACATTTTGTAAGGAATAGCACAGAATTTTTAAAAATATATTTTTTTCAAGGACCAAAATAGGCATAGATTTTTTAAAACACATTTCTTAAGGACTAGCACAGGCGTGCGATTTGGAAGGAATATTTTTCCAAGGACCAATTAAAGTGTTCTTGTGAAAAATCCACACATTAAGTAGGAATAGGAATATTTAAAAGAATACATTTCAAAGACCAGGGAATATTCAAACGAATATTTTCCCAGGACCAGTATTAATTTTCTTCCATCGTTTAGACCAAAATAATTGTTGTTATCAATAGATTTTAACTAAAATGTGTTCAATTATTTTTCTATATTTCATAGCCATAATCGTTTTATCAGATATCTATTCTGCTTGCATATCGTCAATTACTCACTCAAATTGCCAATAATGCCCACCAATAATGCCCTCTACATCCTCCCCATTCCACTTCAATTACAGTCGAGCCAACAGCTCGGTGTAAATTATGACTCGATTGCCTGACGACGCAATGACGTTAAACATATTAGTCTGAATGCATTTTAATGTTATCGCTCATCGAAATTAATAACTCTAAATGACAGAGGATTAAAATGTGGACATGTGAATGTTCATGTTCATATTAACGGCAATGCAATTGTGCACATGTGTGTGTGATGGTGTGGTGGCTAATTTTAAAATGGAGTTGTCTAAATCGGTATCGCTGAATGTTGTCGAGTTAATCCCCTCGAGTGATATCTAATTGTTGTAGGCATATGCACGACCAGATTAGATTCGCGTTAATGTTATAGGGGAGGTATGGAGGCCGACAGGCAGTGTTGCCAATTTAGCACTTTTAGTGCTAGATTTAGCACTTTTTAAACTCGTTTAGCACCAAAAAAATCGCTCTAGCACCTAGCACTTTTTTTAGCATTTTTAATTTGTTCCAAGATTTTTTCAAAAATTTTAGTATCACTTCGAAAAATTGTGGTTTTTCGATTTCACATTGACGTTTCTGTATGTTTTACATAGTGGATTTGATTTTCCAATGTTTTTCCAGTGATTGGAGAAGTATAGTCGGACGGGGCTATCTATATGATGATGATATGAAACTACTACAAGACTTAAATTTTCTGCGAAACTAATTGCCATGTCGGTGAAAAATTCTGCGAGTTATCCACCTCCTGGGTTATAATAATACTACAATATCAGAACATAACAAGTAAACATGATTTTAAGTTTGGCCCATCCGAACTTTTTATATCCTCCACCATGAGGATGAAAATCAAAATGTCTAAAATTAATGGGGCCTCCTAGTAGAAAACTCATGTTATGATAGAAATCCCCATATTGGCAGGTACAATATTAAGCCGGGTATGCCTTAATCGATATAGAATTTTACTCTGATCGAGAATATATATATGTATATGTCTCCGGTGAAAATTTCGACGTGTTGCAAAAGGAATGACAAATTTAATATAGACTCCACCTTATGGTGGAGGGTATAAAACACTGTGAACAATTTAGTGTATATAAACCAATATAATTTAAATAAATTTAAAGGTCAGCTTGACTTCTCTTGGCAAGAAAAAATGTCATAGAATTTTTTTTAATTGTCTTGCTAAAGCCTTGGCTCATTTAATTAAAAAAAATATCAAAGCAGCCATGGTTTTCCGTAGAGTAGATTTCCGTATTTATTGGGTTATTGGTGTTCGGGTTACAAAGGCGGCATCAAGAAAAAAACATGACGATCCGTATACTAAAATGTGCGTCCAGGACCAATATTTCGTGACGTTACAAGCTGTTGTAACACATATACTTATAACATCTCCACAAAATATTAAATATAATCAAATTTCTTTATATTAATTTTTAGCACTTTTTTCTGGCACTTTTCTAAAATTTTTAGCACTTTTTAGCATATTTTTCAACAAAATCTAGCACTTTTTCTCAATCAAGTTTTGGCAACACTGCCGACAGGGAACTTATTCAGGATGAGGAATATATAATAAGCTAACAGGGATTAGGGAACACACTTTTATATAAAAGCAAATTGTGTTTATAGAAAATGATACATGCAATGTCTTCCGAATTAAAAAAATCGTAGAAAAATCGTTTGAAAAAAAGTTGGCACGTTTCGTATCTGGTGGGAAATAATGGGAGGAAAGTTAAAATTTAAATCGTTTTTCAGGTATTTAGTGTTTGTTTACTTCCATTGATTATGTTTTAATTAAATGTCATAATCATCCGTATTAAACTACCTCATCAAAAATTCACGACATATTAATTATTATTTTTTTAATAGCTTTTGATTTATTTACGATTCGCAATTAATTGCTATTAATTTTAAATGGTAAAAATTGCTATCAATTATTTGATATTAATTTATATAAATAAATGTGTTTTATTGCATTTCATTGCAGTACACAAGTTGGGAAGGTAATCCCGGATACCAAAATCAACAACAAATCGGACGAGCTGTTGGTGATCACTTCTTTACGTGTCCCACAAATGAATATGCTCAGGCATTGGCCGAACGAGGTGCTTCAGTACATTATTACTATTTTACACATGTAAGTACATAATTATTGCATACATATTTAGATGTCAGAGAGAACACAGACTATATTTTGACAAATACTCCAAAAGGAATAGCAAACTTCCTCACCCTTTTATCAAAAGTCCTTGCTTCCATTATGTGCTGATTTCCTTATTTCAAATGAAAAATTCCATTTAACATAAAACATATTTTCATTTCCATTTATATTCATTGCCTTTATTGTCGATTATAATCTACCAGTGCTCTACCATTTCAAATTGTTGAGCAACGAAAAGAAAAAATTGCTTATGGAAGCAAAATTCAAACCACAGTAGCAATTCTGGAAACTATGATGAAGTAACAATTCTGTTAAGCTGCTTTACTGACACAGCAAAATACATTTCATTCAAGTTGTAAAATTTATGTTTTATAATACAAAAAAAAATGAGAGAGTATGCAGTTTTCTAAATTACCATCATTAATATTTCCATTCCTTATTGGGTGCTCTTGGGAGTGTAAGAAGATGTGAAATAGGAAATATGAATGTACATAAATAATGTGACATATTGTAAAACGTTTCGAAAAAAAAATATTATAAAATAGTTAACAAAGCTTAGAATTGTTGTTGAGATACTGCAGACTTAGGACCTTTGGCGGGTCTCTCTCTCTCTAGGAGTAAATCGATTGACTGACTGATTGACTGACTTAAAGATTCATCAACGCCCAGACGATACGGCTGAAGCTAGAATCTTGAAATTTGGAAATTCGTGGATTGACATTTGGTATGCGAATCAAGGTTGATATGTAGGGTTGATAAGGATGTAGTTTCGATGCAGTTTAATTTGGTACAATTTGAATTTAGAGAAACGGATGAATTGAAATTAACATTACCGTCGGAGTGTAGAATAGCGATATGTAGGGAGTTTTGGAAGTATGTACTTATGTGCACGAAACGTATTAAATTGTACTATTTTTTGGTACAGGTTTTATAATTTAAAGCGATAGAATTGGAATCCTGATATTGGGAAACAACATTTTAATTGGATATATGATATAGGTAGTTTTGAAAAATTCATAGGAAGTTGCAAGGAGTTTTTGAAGAATGCACTGATGTGTACTAAATGGTACCGAATGTGGATTTGAACCGATAGAGCTGGTCGTTGAGATGTAGAATCGATATAAGGAGGTAATTTTGTACTGTACTAACAGATAAAGCAGGAATCCTGGAATTTGAAATAAACAAGAAGTTTTGGAAGATTGCACTACTGTGCACTAAATGGTACCAAATGTGAATTAGAATCGATAGATCTGTAATCTTAAATTTTTAATTTATGATCCCTCTTGGGATTTATGATTGGGCTATATAACAAGATTTGGAAATTCATACTTACGTGCTGAAAATGTTATAAAATTTAGTGAATGATCGGACTGGAATCTTGAGATTAGGAAATATGGCTTCTATTGGATTTGTATTAATGTGTACTAAATCGTACTAAATTTGGTCAAATTAAGATTTGGGTGAACCGAGCTCGAATCATTAAATTTGGAATTAGTTTTTCGAAATAAGTACTAAAAGAGTACGAATGTTAATAAATGGTACTAAACTTAGTATATAACTAGATTTGTATTGCATTGAGAATTGGTGTGTTGTGTTGACACATGGAGATAATTTTAAAAATACGTACAATAAAATAACAAAAGAACTAAATGGTACTAACATTGGTGTGTAAGTTCATTATCTTTTGACATGTTTAAATAATTATAACATCCATTAAAAAAGTAGCGTTCATGTGCTAGTATATATGTATAGAAACTGTCATATAGATATTAATATAGTTATCGATCCTTCCACAGATCTTCTTCGTTTACCCTCCGCCTTAATGGTAATGGAGATATATACGTTTTTATCTGATTACAAATTTATTTCCAAGACATATCAGTTTAAGATAGCCCTGTGCAAGCATGGGAATAGGTGCCCTTGTTTACATTTATCAATAAGTTCGTTCTCTACGTTCTCTTTTAGTAAGTCATTCATATGGCGGTTTCTCATTTACTCTCCGAGCATTTCCTCTCTGCACACCTCTAGTTTAAGACCACATCTTTATACCAAAGGCGTTTCTGAAAATTTAGAAAGGTTTTAAAATGCCAGTTTTTGAAGGGAGTAATCGTTTTAATCCAAACATTTTGTACACCATCTTATTTCTTCCAAACTGAAAACAAGTTCGAAGATGGGGGTCATAGGTACACACCTTGCCCCATAAAATGATCAATTAATTTCTAAACAATTCATTTATAATATCATGGGAATGGAGTTTTTAATTGTATCCAAACATGTACACGACCATAGCACATTCAATTGGGCCTTCGATTCCTTAGAATTATAAAGAGTTATTCTATGGAAAATTAATGAGGTCTTGTATTCGATAGAAATTCATTGAGGCCACCTACTATTTAGAATACCACCTATCAAGAAAAGGAATGTGTGGTAAACGACTTTCGATGCCAGTAGATTATGTTGAAGTCTTTGACGGGGTCTCAACCGAAGTGAAAAAAATTATTCGATAATAAAGCTCGTAAAAATTTTGAATTTCTGGTGAATATTCGCATTTCCATTGTAAGGCTTGAAATATATGAAGTACCCTAAAGCCTTATAACAGTATGCCACAGACGTAAGACATCTTACTGGTCTTAAGGTCAAATGGGGTCATGTATACATTGACATCAAATTCTAGCTCACAATAACTCTCGCTCCACTGTTATGAGAACAAATTTTCAACAGAGCTCTGAATTAGGTCCATACTTATGTATGTGAAGTTTTTTTAAAATCGGGGTTCAGATTTAGATATATATCCTATATATATAATTTTTTTCCGATTTTATGTAAATTGTGCACCATCTCTGTTATGAACACATGTTAAATTTTGTTTCGATCTGGCAACTCCTTCATATAGACACAGGTGTTCAAAAAAGATGCATCCGCAATTTTTTATAATGGAAAAATTAGAAATGCGTGCTTTCATTAAATATTTACAGTCACACAACAACTTGCAATACGCAATTACAGCCACACTGGGTGTCAGATCCCCGTGAAACCTTCAAAGTCCTGCAATAGGCGGGTTTATTATAACTACATTGAAGATGTTTACCTACGGGAATGCAAAACTTTAATCACTTCATATAAATCACATTTGCAAATGTGTTTAGGAACATCAACATTCTTTATATGTTCTGCAATGATGTATGTGACCCTCCACGTTCCGGGAATGTCAACTGACAGCCACTTCCGGCTAAAACCTTAAAAGTACCGAAAATGGGTTCGGACCTTTATATGGTGTATGTGTTAGAACAATGACCATGTAAATTTCTCGCCCGGAAAATGTTATCCTAATTATAACTTTGGTCTGGTTACGACCTTCAACATACCGAAAATGTGGTTAGAGACCTTTATATGAGGTCTATGACAAAAATGGGCCGACATAGACAATTTTCTGCGAAGAATTTCTTTTGCCTTCTAAATAATTCTCAGTGTCCATAGACCGGGTAAAAGTTGAAAAAGATGATTAAAACATGTGAAAATCCTTTCCAAAATAAAAATAAGCGAAATTTCTCAAAAACTTGGCTTTCTGGATCCCTATAAAGAATTTCACGATTTTGTGCAACAGTGAAATTAGATTCATAGAAAAACTTCTTGTACTCAAAGTGGTATATGATACCATATATAGTCGCATCGTCGACTTTGGTCCTTTCCATTCTGGTTCATAATAATTAGGATGTGTCTTGGAATATACACATATTAAATCTTGAAAATAAAAAGGGAAAATATTTATGTGTAGCACACAGAATAGATTATTTATGAAACTTCAACCTATGGACACTCTCGTCGTCAACAAACCGATTGCTTTCATTCTCTGAATGTGTCCTAAATATTTTGTTTGTTTAAAAGAGATGGGGAGAGAAAAATATTTATAAAAAAGCTGGATTAAATTCATCACTATTCAATCTTGTATTTTTTTCTGCAGAGAAGAATAAACAAATAAATCATCATAGAAAAGGATAACGAAGGACTTTAGAACTATACCCGTACAGTCATATTGACTTTGTTCTCTTAGAATGCTGTTGAATGTCTGTTTACGAGGAAAAAAGCAAAAAACACACATACACACATAAATGTTTGTTGTTTCACTGAAGCATGGAAATGGGTTTAGATAATGTTGCATTCAGTCAGTCATTCATTGTGACGCAGTGGTGACAACCAGTGAGCATCCAGTATGTGACTGATGAATTCAACATATCAACATGGTTGCACATATATATCATAGATTTTTGTTCAAAAAATATTACATATATGGAACATGCCAGAGTGTGGCATCCTCGCGTCATTCTCTGGATTGTGAAAGTGAAACGACCAAGTCAAACATTCGGAATTTACTTGGAGCACTTGAGCAGAAGTGTAGATAAGAAGATGAAGAAGTAAAATCAACATAAAAACCCCGATTTGTTTGCATTAAATTCAAAATAAGCACATGTGAACTAAATACGTTGGCATAAAATACAAAAAATAAAAAACAGGAACAAGGAACTCCCTTTAAATGCTGGGTGGAAATGGGAGGAAGGATTTTTGAAGGCTCGTCATCTAAATGGTACAACATAATATTTTTAGCTTTTACTTTTCAAATCCTCCCATCATATTAAGAATTGAAATAAAAAATATTTCTTCAGTCTTAATGCTATCGTATTTGTGTCAAATTCAGCTCACACTCTCTGTTTCAACTGCGTTAAGTACTTGTCAGTATTAATTTCGGAAAAAAATGTTGTTTTTACGACACACGTACTCACATCATATTGTACATGCTCTACATTAAAATTTATTCTTGTGTATGAATTTAATGATAACCTTAAATACACCAGCAATGCTCACAACTTTTGAGCGGGCTTTTTTTTGATTAAGAACATGAAGTGCAAATGTTTAATACAACTTTAATTAATTTCGCACAACACACACAAACATAAATATAAATGTACATGAATATTTGTACAGGACTTTCAATGTCCTTTTATGGATATCGTATGTATGTTGTGTAAAGGTCTGTAATTTATAAAGATGTGTGTGTTTAACCACCATCGACAAGTATCATGATTGCCGGGTGGTTTAACAAAAACATCATTTAATTTAACCTATAAACACGATGATTTATATTCCCCATATTTGAACTTAATTTGATTTTTGAAAGAAATGTTGAAATGTGTGAATCAAATCGGACATTCTCTTCGCCTAATGTTATATTTATAACTTGAAACTGATCAATTCTATTTTTAATTTGATTTACTATAGTAGAAACACATACGATTAATGATTAATAAAATTGGCTCAGATCATAAGCTGTAAGCAATTCCTAAACAAGGAGTAAAAAAGTTAATCTTGTAAATCTTGTTTTTCGGATGAAGCCATACCAGTTCCGCCCACGAGTTTCTTCAAACTTTTGAAATTGTTTTACCATTTTGTGGTGAAGTACCAGAAGGAGTGGATCATTTTTTCATTTTCAAACTTGATTTATGTTTGAAAGAAATTATACGATGTGCAAAGTTTGGATAAAATTGGTTATAACCAGTAAGGAAAGTAGCAAAGTCGGACTGATCGGACTATATGATACCCTTCACTACTTTGTATATTATATGTATATTATACATAGCCTCCTAACAGACGTCGGCTTTTCGACATGACATGAACTTGAACGAAAGATATATATGAACTTTGGCGCACCATTTACCTTAAATCGGACGAAAATATATATGGGAGCTATATCTAAATCTGGACTGATTTTCCCAATTTCAATAGGGTTCGTCCGTGGGCCAAATAAATGAGCTGCGCAAAATTTCATCCAATTTTTATCATAAATGCGACCTGTTCTTTGTTTACAATTTAACACCAACAGATGGACAGACGGACGGACGGACATGCATAAATCGACTCAGAAAGTGATTCTATGCATATTCTCAAAAAGAACCATGTGTCTATCTCCGTTCATTTTGCCTGTTACAAACAATTGCACAAAGACATCATATCCTGTACCACAGTATGGTGAAGGGTATAAAAATCCGTACCTGTGTTTGATCTTTGACATTTCTTTATCAAGTCCACGCATATTTGTGGTCCTTGCAAATAATATTTAAACAGTCCACGCCTATTTCAGTAGGTCAATTCTGTAATTTTTAACGAACACCGGCTATAACGAACTTTTCGTACACATCCTTAATCTTATATCGAACTACGTACACATCCTTACTCTCATATCGAACTACGGATATAAGGAACTTGTTTATAACAAACTATTTATTCGGTCCCAACATTCAGGATACAACACCTACCTTTTCTTACATACTATATATTTTTACTGCTAACCTTGGATATAACGAACTTCTTCTATAACGAAATAATTTGCTTGGTCCCAACGCCTATATAAAGTTCCTTAAAAATATGTTTTTTAATCCATGCCTAAATATTTTAAAAAACTTCAGACTTTTATAAAAAAATATATATTTTTAAAAATCTACCACTATATGTGATCTCTGTAAAAATTGTTGTTTATTAACAAAAATATGAAAGAAACCAACGCCAAAGTGTGCTTCCTGATAAAAATATTTTTATAAAAAATCCATTCTCGCATCTGAAGTCCCAACCTAAAATGATATGAGCAACATTTAGAACATATTTAAACAAAATATATATTTTTAAATACCATCAATATTTAATAATTTTTTATATATATCTTTCATATAAACATTTTATATACGTGGATTTTTTAAAATATTACTGCCTGTGCACATTTTTTATGTGCAGCTTTCTTAAAATGATTTCTTAAGGTGTAGGAATTGTCCCAATTATTCCTTCAGGCATAACATTTTTTCTTCCTTTAGACGTAAATTTGTTTAACATATTTGTCTGATATTTCGATGAAAATGGGAGCTATCGCCGTTTTTTAAGAACATTCCTTTAAAGATTACTAGAGCAGTCATAGTGATTTTTTATAGAAATTCTCTCTCTTCAAGGACTACCAATGCAGTTATGTTGATTTTTTTGAAATCAATTTCCAGATATGTGACCCAATCTAAATTTTAATCCTGGAACAGAGAGAACGCAGTTTGTCAAGTAGTTCTGTTCTGGTTGCCTGGTATGTTTCCGAAAGAAAATACCCACTCCAAACTTTAAACCTGACTTCATTCATCATTCTTTCCCGTACACTACTAGTAAATTAAATTATTTTAAATAAGTAGTGTATGTAGTTTTTCTTTTTATGAACTCAATTGATTGTTTTTTGAAAAAAAAATAAAATAAAAAACAAATACTACAATGTGTTTTTTATTTATAATGGGCGTCTTAAAAATCTGTTCGTGTGGGTTCCCAATAATAGTTTCTTTGATGTTTTAGCTGCTTAGTGATTCCCAATGAATTAAAAAAAGGAAATACCAACATGTTTGTGCATTTTTGAATAATTTCATGAAAATACCAGGCGCTCAGAATAAAATAGCAAGTTTCCCGTTAAAAAAAAATATAAATTTCAAAAACTTTAATCTGTCAACACCATACATTCAAAAATATTCTAACGGCGTTGCCAGATGCAATTTTTTCTCTTTTTTGGGCGGGCTACTTTCTACTTTTATCTGGGCGCCTGGTATTTTTGTGAAATTTGTCCCCAAAAAATGCACAAAACTAGGTGAAATAAAAATTGTGACGTCATCACATAAATATATGTGGCACACGTAGGAGCATGTATTTATAACCGTAAATAAAAACAAAGAATATTTTTTTATTTTTTATATTTAAAAATATATATAAATTATTAATTTTAATAAGTATTTTTCTTAGCAAAGTAGCCGATTTACTTAGAATATTTATTTTTTTATTTTTATTCTCTTACATTTAAAAATATATATAAATTATTCCTTGAATTTTATGAATTTTATTGAGAGAACCGGATAATTCCAAAAGATATATTTATCTTTGTAGGAGGGCCTGTCACATTTTCAACTCATTGGTAGATCGTTTTCTATTGTCATCATACGGAAATCCGAGAATATAATAGAACTCTAAACAACCTGGAATGGAATGGAAAAAAATTTATATTTAAAATTTATATTTATTTTAAATAAAATTGGAAAAATATCTTCCGAACAAATTTTAAACTGAGTAGAGTAGCTTCCGTTTGGCATTTGTGTGTCGAAATGTGAGTGGATTATAATTTGTTTTTATACCCCCAGCCTTATGACTAATGAGGGTATATATAATTTTCTATGACAAAAATGTACCTCATCGAAATATTGGTTTTATACACTATGTTTCTACGGAACAAATCCGTTTCACATAATTTGTTAATTTACAAAGTCTTTCCGTATGTACGGCTTTTGTGCACTAGTCTTGTGTCGTTTGTGAAAGACCTAGTTCAATTGAACGATTCAATCCTCTGAGCGAATGAACGACATAGTTCAATATTGGTTATAAACAATCTCGCTCAGACGACTGACTCGTTCAATTGAACAATAATTATTGTCGTTCTCTGCCTTTGACTATCTGAACGACGTCAAACAAGAACGATTTTATAAAAAATCTGTTAAATTGAAGGAAGGTACGTCTAATAAAATGAGCACTCGGTACAGAGAAACGTTATTTCATGAAATGCTTTGCACAGAAGGCAAAATGCAAATGCTGCATTAGCTAGAGGATCAGTTTTTAATTTGAAGCAACATGTAAAAGCAAAGCAATGCGCTGTCATACCAAATGAACTGAGTGACCGCTTGAACGATATAAGGCAACTGAACGAGGTGGACGACCTAGTTCACTATAAAGAAAATACCTAATTCGTTCGATCACTGAACTGAACGAGATAACCCAAGACTAGTGTGCACGATAACTCTCGAAGGGAGTAACCGATTTCAACCAAACTT
Source organism: Musca vetustissima (assembly GCF_032173495.1). Lineage (NCBI taxonomy): Eukaryota > Metazoa > Arthropoda > Insecta > Diptera > Muscidae > Musca > Musca vetustissima. Next base: position 84,733 of record NW_026876208.1, read on the forward strand.
CGCACATCATAATATTTCTTCCAAACATAGTTTAAGTTCGAAGATGCGGAAGATCTATTCACGCCGGATATCTATTTTGATCTACAAAATTTTATATGTAGATCCATGTTTTGACTTAACCCCATCATTTTGACTTAACCGCCCCATTTTTGATAGTTTCAACGATTTAGTATCATTTTCCTAACGAAGTAGCTATAACTTGACATTCCGAATTCTTGGAGAGGGAAAAGCATATTTGCCGAAAATATTTAATATTGTCATATATTTGGATAAAGCTTCCATATAAATGTTTCGCCTAATTTTCTGTATTTTGTATGTTTTAGCCGCATTTTCCTACCAACGGGTTGTAATTAGGGATACGTAGTCGAGCGCAAAAGTAGACTTTCGATTTTTGCCTCGGACCAAAAAGTTGATTTTTAGAGTTTTCGACTAAAAAGTCGACTATTCGATCTTTCGATTTTGTCAAACCTGTTCAATACCGATTATCGACTTTTACCAACTAAAGCAAAATCGACAAAAATTTTAATTACACTGTGCGACACGAAAATTTTTCAGGGGTTCTAATGTACCAATTCTGCTTAGTTGGAGTCCCTGAACCACGAAAATACCTTTGGTTTTTCTGGGTCACTTCGAAAATTAATTTTATAACGGTATATATAGAGAAAAACGTGGTTTCATGGATTTTCAATTTGAAACTCGAATAACTTATTTACTTTTTAACAGATTTATATTATTCTTTTTTTCTTTCGAAGAGTACAATTTTTTCTTTCAAACAAGATATATATTTGGTAAATCGGTTGAGAATTGGCTGAGTTACAGCGGTTGAAATTAGAAAAATACGCATAAAATGACAAAATTTATTTTTCTTCGGATTGTACGATGAAATTATGATATCAAGCAATATAAGTTTTATTATATTACGGGGAAGAACATTAAATTAGCTTTCGAAAATGATAAAAATCAAAAAAATCGGTTAAAAAATTGGTGACTTATACACATTTTTGTATTGATTCTATGCATATTCTCTAAAGGAACTATGGGTCTGTGTCGTTTCCTGTTACAAACCGTTATGTTTGCAACAGGCAAAAGGAAACGAGATAGACCCATAGTTCCTTTAGAGAATATGCATAGAATCAAACAAAAATGCGTATAAGTCATACATTTTTTAACCGATTTTTTTTATTTTTATCATTTTCGAAAGCTAATTTAATTTTCTTCCCCTTAGTATAATAAAACATATATGGCTTGATATCATAATTTCATCGTACAATCAGAAGAAAAATTAATTTTGTCATTTTATGCGTATTTTTCAAATTTCAACCGCTGTAACTCAGCCAATTCTCAACCGATTTACCAAATATATATCTTGTTTGAAAGAAAAAATTGTACTCTTCGAAAGAAAAAAAGAATATTATAAATCTGTTAAAAAGTAAATAAGTTATTCGAGTTTCAATTTGAAAATCCATGAAACCACGTTTATCTCTATATATACCGTTATAAAATTAATTTTCGAAGTGACCCAGAAAAACCAAAGGTATTTTCGTGGTCCAGAGACTCCAACTAAACAGAATTGGTACATTAGAACCCCTGAAAAAAACTTTTTTGTTATTTTGTAGCACAGTGTTATTTATAAGATAAGATTCGATTTACTTATCCCTAGTCGTAATTTGGTGTACCATGTTCTTGAAGGGTGCCCAATATTTTTTATGAACATTTTCGAAATATGTTAAATTTGTGGCATAGCAAGAGGAGTTGTTGACCTCTAAATTGATATCAATTATAGTGATGTATCTACACAGATGTAAAAGTTGCACTTAAAAATTTACAGGCGGCTACGAATGTTAATATTCGCCCCTGTTCCGTATGTCGTCGTCGACACAAAATGACGTAGAGAGTCGTCTTTTGCAAATCGGAATTCCCGATGTCGTTGTCGACATTTATCGATAACTATTGAAACATTTTTGGTATTCCATAACAATGTTTGACGAACCGGATACGTCATTCTAGACTCTATTCAATACGTTATATACAATTCGTGTAAATAAAAATATATATATGGGATCTATATATATATAGGATATATATATATAGGATGGAATGTACGAAATTTCATCCCATTCGGATTATAAAGGGTGACATACAACTTGTTTAAAATAATACATGAACGGAGGGACAAGCATAAATCGACTCAAAAGTAATTCTACGTATATACTAAAAAGTAATTATGGGTATATCTCATTTCCTTGTGGATCTTGCAAACACTTGTACCAAACATAATCACGGTGAAGGATACCAACACATTTTGCACAAAAATATCAAACAAAAAAATAAACAATTGACTACAATTATAGATATGTGATTTTTTTGTTTTATTGATATTATCGATAAATAGTCGACATCGTCGCATGAGTGTTACAGAATACCAAATCAATGTCGAAGTGATGTCGACAAAGAAACGTCGTCGACAACGACATAAATAATCACCCCTATTCCGTGGTGATTATTTAGGAACCCATTACCACACTAGAGAGCATAAATTTCGATCTGATCGCTATGATATTTTGCACGATTGGGGTCAAGGTATTGGTCGATGAAATGGTCCACCAATTTATTTTTGTCAGTTTTTCTGGTTTAGAGGTCATAATTATAATCAGAACATCACAATTTTTATAGGGAGAAGGGGATCTGATCTCTATTCTCTCAAGAGAGTGCAAATACCAAAAAATATTGTCTAAGCTCGGAATATAGTTAGACTATAGTTGTAGTTGTGTTGGGTATCGTAGGGTCGACCTCGAAAGACTATGGTCTATTCATAAGAAAGCCTAACATATATTTTTCGATAAAATATTATAGAAATGTACTATGTAGGTAAAACGCTAAAACGTCTCCCCTATTTATAAAATCAACCTAAAATTTTATACCAATGATTAGAGTGGTGTATCATATGACGTAAAAAATAATATATAAATATTTTCTGAGCATTTATAATATATATGCTAAAAATATACGGACTTCTAAATATAAAAGATTCGTATTTTTTCTGTGAAACTTCTTATTTTGAAATAAATGTAAACCGCCTTTAATATACTTTACACTCAAACAATCGTCATGGAACGCAGTATACAAAACCATAATCATGTTGTCTAAAATGTGTATTGTGCCATGAATGAATGTGGTATCATATAAAAGACACAATTTTACAACTACTGCAAGACAATAAAATTGCTGGAGGGAAACTAAACCAAAAAAAATTTTTAAAAATAATAACACTTACAAAAATTGCAGCTACTACGAGGAGCATGTTATACGAATTAATGGCACAGAACAATTTTTTTATAAAAAAAAAACAATAAAATGCAGAATCAAGTGGAAAATATATATCTCGTCGACTTTTCCATTATTGACCCTAATTATTGGCAATATGCCACTTTGATCATATCACATTATCTGACGACTGCAATCAACATCAAACATTAATTTTTTTCTAAAAACTTTTCTTTCAATTACTGTTAGTAGTTATTTGAATATCTATTCAAAAATTGTTCTTCTTGTCCTTTTTCAGCGCACCAGTACCTCATTATGGGGTGAATGGATGGGTGTCTTGCACGGCGACGAAATTGAATATTTCTTCGGTCAACCATTGAATAATTCACTGCAATATCGACCTGTGGAACGAGAATTAGGCAAACGTATGCTCAATTCAGTGATTGAATTTGCCAAAACAGGGTAAGTCAAAATATGTTTTATTATGTTTTTTTTTAATTTTCTGTCTTCACTGAATTTATTGGTGCTAAATTCATATCCCAAAACACACCACATTTGAATAGTGAATTAGAAAAAATTCATCATCTCACATACTTTTTTAAGTCGTGACAACAACATTTCTATCCCAGACAATGGCTACAACTGTTATATTCGTACACAAACACAAACCACCATTTTACACAAACACAAACCACCATTTTATGGCTACAACTGTTATATTCGTACACAAACACAAACCACCATTTTATCATAGACCCAAACCCAACTTAACGAAACCTTATATAAATGTATATTATAAATCGTTTGTATACTTTTTTTTATAGCAACCCAGCCGTTGATGGTGAGGAATGGCCCAACTTCTCCAAGGAAGATCCCGTTTACTATGTCTTCAGTACAGATGAAAAAATTGAAAAACTACAAAGAGGTCCATTGGCCAAACGCTGCTCATTCTGGAATGATTATCTGCCGAAAGTTAGAAGTTGGATTGGTAAGTGTTATACTGAAGTTGTTAAATGTTATATATATAATATGAATGTTAATCACGAATTCCATGTCACGCACTGTTACAGCGTGCGAAATATAATCGTTTGTTTAGTTAAGAAAAATTTGTTTCCGAAATTTCTTTCGCAATTTTTATTAATACGCCTTTTACAATACCTGCTAATTTTTTTATGAATATGTTTGTAAATGTCGGAGATATTAAGAAAAAATTAGCGTACGCACGCGCTACAAAATTTTCCCTTTAAAAATTGGATATCAGTTTCGATATGAAATTTCTGCGAATTGGCTGGAGATAAAATTGCGGATTTTTTTTACAGCTATAATGGGTTATTCAAGATTATATTGACATTCAATTTTTTTGAGAAAAAAATTTCTAAGATATACTTTTTTAACTTTGAACACCGTCACGCACATGTTACACTCGTAACGCACTGTTACACACACATGTACTAAAAAAATTAAATTCAAAACAGAATGTTTTAAAAATGCTAGTTCTTATACCCCACACAACCATGTTGTCAGGATATTATAGCTTTGTGTGGCCCCAAGAACTTTGGTAAATCATTATGCAGTTATGGACGACATTTTTGCCTGTAAATTCGGTTCTAAAGCAACTTATTGAGGAAGAATGTAACATGTGCGTGACGGATACAAATTTGTTCGATGGAGATAGAAGACAAACTTTGTTTTATTTGAATTTGTCATCTCAAGATCCACACATAACAGCATTATCAAAAAAAAAATTCTCATATTAGAGTCTGTATAGAAACATATGCTAATTTTGTCACGCACGCGTTACATATTTTCTTACACTATTTAACTGCACTTACCACGGGATTCTCTTGGTATATGTATAGGTTTATATATATGTAATTCTTAGTAAGATATTACTTTATTTGAATTTAATATTTATTATTGATATTGTTTTAGCTAACAGCGTTCACACTTACGACAAATGACACTCTAAAACTAATAAAAATATGCCCAAGTTACTCTCCACGCGAAAATGGTACAACGAAAAGAAAAACTACGGTTATTTTTCAAAATTCAACTAAAAATATATTGTCCGGATTGCAAAGAATATTTCCTATATAATTTCATATCTCTCTTAACGAATTGATTTTTCACCTGTGGTTGACCTTTTTGTGGAATTCGTGATATCATTCTTTCTAACAATCTTTTTGAAAAATCCAACATTGAGCTTTTATATTTCATCTAACAATCTTCTTGAAAAGTTCATCGGCGATCTCTGAACAATTTTGAGCTCTGACATCCCTCTGAACAATCCGATAAGAAAAAAAACATGGTTATATCCCTCTAAACAATCTTCTTGAAATATCTACGCTTAGTTTTTTGACATCTCGCTAAACCGTCTACTTTAAAAATCTACGCTTAGAGTTCTGACACCCCTCTAATAAATATTCTTTAAAATTTCAGACTTATAACTCTGAAACCTCTCTTCCTAAAAAAACAAGTTTAGTGATCCGACATTACTCGAAAATCTTTTTTTTTTAATCAAGCATAAAACTGTCTTTATTCCGAAAATCCTTTTAAAATATCCATACTTAGAGATTATTCTAAAAAATCTTTTAAAATAAATTACATGCGGAGAGCCATGCATATCCACGCTTATACCTCTGATAATCTTTTAATAATAGGATATTCGAATATCCTTAAAATATTCCTTATAAAACCCAGGCCTATAGCTCTGATAATCATTTAAAAATATTTTTTAAAAATCCATACTTAAGGCTCTGATAATCCTTCAAACAATTCCTTAAAAAATACACGCTTAGTTCAGAGATAATCCTTCAAAAATTATTCTTTAAAAATTCACTCTTATAGCTCTGATAATTACTAAAAACTATTCGTTAAAAATCCATCCTTCAAAAAATATTCTTTAAAAATTTAAGTTTATGCCCATTAAAAATCTTCAAAAAAATATTATTTTAAAAATTCACGCTTATGACTCTAATAATCCTTAAAAAAATATGCCTTTTTGACAATCCTTCAAAAAAATATTATTTTAAATATTCAAGCTTATGACTCTAATAATCCTTCAAAAAATATTCCTTAAAAATCCACGCTTATAGATCTGACAATCCTTAAGAAAATACTCTTTAAAAAACGGGTATTATAACTTCGATAAACCTTTAACAATATTCTTTAAACATCCATGCTTATGAATCTGACAATCCATCAAAATTTATATGTTAAAAAATCCACGCTTATGTCTCAGATAAAAATCCATTCCTTTAGCTCTGATAATTCTTAAAAACCCCTCTTTAAAAAAATCCACGCATATAGTACTGATAATCTGGAAAACTATCAAATAAATCTGTAGAAAACATTACAGTGGAACGTTAATATCTTATAATGCGAGAAATGCCGAAACACCTTTAAAATACCAAAAGACCTATTATTTAGGCGAAGGGCTTGCTCTACTCCTCGCCGTGGTTGTGGTGGGAGATGGCCGGGTGATCAATGTATTAACTCTTGGGAGCGGTGCGAAGCGACAACAAGAGAACTCCCAAGCAGTTAATGGTGTATGGTACAGAGAAGAAAGTTCAAAAAAATAAAAAAAGAAAGTACTAGTTCAATTATTCTAATTATCTCGGTTTATTGGTGGTATTCTTTTCTATCAATCAACAACAAAATAACTCTAAGGAGGCTGGTCGTCAAGTGAACGCTGTGGTTCCTGCAATCACAGAGGATTGCGGTGATCGCTGAGGATCGGTTGTCGTTTACTACTACATTTACATATTGCAATGGGAGAAACTTGTCGATCAAGGAGACCAAAACAGCAACAACTACCGCTCGGTGGCATCTGCACTCTACGGTCTCCGTAGGAGATGCCCGTGGTGTCAATCAGCAGAAGTGATTGACTGAGCTCGGGAAGTTGAGTCAGAACGTATCAAACTTATACACCTATATTATGCAGAAATGGCTTCCAAATTCCGGAAATACATCGTGGTCTTTTTATGTAACATATGTCAAAACATATACCCATATCTAAAAGTTCTGCAAAAATGTTTTTCGCTTTCCCAGAATTCGAAATGAAAGCGAGAACTTCATATTGGACCAATGACATTTATGACCATATAGCAAATGATCTGCAAAAAATTGTTCACCCTCAGTGAACACTTTGGTGGGAATATGTGGTTAAAACCATCAAAATAACATCAATGTTGCGGGACCTTTACATGGGAGCTAACACAAAAAATCGACTTACTCTGAAAAAATGCTGAAAAAATATTTTGACTCTCTAAGGACCTTAAATTCTATATTATGAAAAATGTTTCTAACACCCTCAAAATACGAAATCGTTATATATCCAAAAGTGGAACGATAAATTTAATTTGAACTACCAAATATAATAGTAATAAAATCTCTATATTTCCACAAGATTATATTAGGTTGAGAAAAAGAGAATTCCATTATTTTTATATGAACTAAAGGACTTAATTTAACATGCTTCGGAATGTCAGATTTGGGCCAAATATGCACCGTTCTGTTGTATGATTTGTTGCCAGTTTAAAGGTATCTTCATAATGTCTCTCTCATAGAAGTCCTGCTCTATATTTGCAAAAAACTCTAGTAGTCGAGTTTCACAATCCCCCCAAGATAGATTATCATTAAAGAAAATTTTGCCATGGCCGAAAAATATGATAATCGCTTGGTGCCAGGTCCGGACTGTATGGCGGATGCATTAAAACTTCCCAACCAAGCTTCCGAAGTTTCTGTCGGGTCACTGTAGATGTGTGTGTCCTGGAGTTGTCCTGGTGGAACATGATACCTCTCCTCATGGCTAATTCTGGACGTTTCTGGTCAATTGTAAATGGTTTAAAACAGTTTTATGGTCGATTTTTAAGGGCTAAGCAGAATGCTCACGTTGAACCGTCCGTCGCGTTATTTGTGATCGAAAATACAACAACCACAAGGAAACGATATGCGTTTGTGTTATCGTTTCCTTGTGGTTTTTGTATTTTCGATAACATATAACGCGACGGATGGCTCAACGCGAGCATTCTGCTTAGCCCTTGAATCATTTCTCCAATTTCATCGACATTTTCGACATCAAAACTTCCTGAACGGAACCTATGAAATCAAAATTGCACATAATTGGCTGTTATGCTTGGCTTGCATTTTCGCCTTTGTCAAAGAAAAACTGTAAATGTTCACTTCCATTTTAACACCCTGTTACTCACAACTGAATGTACCAAACAAAAAACAGCAAAATATTTTTGTTCTGCGAAATGTCACCCTTCTAACGAGCATAAATCTGAAATTGGTTGATCATTACTTTACGAGAAATCTATCAGTACTGCCATCTGCCGAAAAATAATGGAATTATTTTTCTCCAACCTATTATTAGAAACCCAGAGGTTTATATTAGATATACACCACATCTTATGGTTCTAATAGTCCTGGGAAAATATTATTATTAAAAAAACCCTGTTTTTATCTCGGTCAGTTCATGAAAATATATTCTTAAAAAATTTGGTCAAAAAGCTATGAATACATTAAAGCTATGAATGTCCTTAAAAATAGTCTATGAAAAAATAAATTTCTGAGCTATTAAATATAGATTGGAATCTTTCGAAAATTCCCTGCTTTAACTCTAGATCTTGATATTAAAAAAAGCCATAATATGTCAATTGTAACTATGTATGTCAATTGTACCTATGTATTCGGATCTTCTCATTACTTTTTATACAAACTCCTATAATGTTCTTTGCTGGGATATTTTGCAGTGGGTTAAATTCGTTAATTATAACAATATTATTTTGATGTTCTTCAAATGCGCAACAATCTAAAGTATAAAATTTAATTAATAATCTTACAAGAAATATGATATTATGTTATCTTTTATTAATAGTTTATTATTTAACTCATTATTAACAGTATAGATATATAATTGATGTTAAACATCAATTAAATTGATTATAGCCTTCCTGGTTTTATGAAGCCACTAATGGACCACACCCCACTTTCAGACAAATGTTATGCTTCTGTCGTTTTATTGTTCATCATCCTACCATCCCACCCCACACCATGTTCAAAGATAAGACCATAAAACAACTTCAATTAACATTTCACAAGACGATCCAATGGTTCGTAAAATTAAACAGAATATTAAATGGTTCATTCTGAGAGTTACTGACGTAAAGACTACAAAAAAAACTGATTTAATGATATCTTAAACATTTTCGGCACAACATAAGATTTATTGTCTGCGACAACGAATTCAACGAAAACTGTAAAATCACAAAAACAAAATACACAAATGAAAACAAGGTTCAAGAGAAATGGAAAAAACCCATCATCATTATCATCATTGACTTACTCAATTTCCAATGCCTTGTCTTGTGTATTTGTTTGTATCTTTCTCATTAATGAGACTAATAACACTCCACCGCCATAATAAATATTATTCGGATGGCATAAATTATAATATCGTCTTTCGAACTTATTATGGACGACTTTTGTTGCCATACTCTGCATTATGACTCACTTCTATGTGACAAAATCATAATTTATTGATTTTTTTTCTTCTGATCGATGTCTTGAAATTTCTTTGGGTCAACTTCCATTTGAAGCAAAACAAGAAAATTGATAACCGCAGAAACGACAGCTCTAACCTTTAATTTCAAAATTATGCGGTTTATGCGTGGCTTCGGGCTACAAATAAATCAGTATTTAATTCATTAACAGCAAAATGATTGAAGATTTTCGGATTTGATTACACATTCCTTAATAAAACAGTGGGAATTCGATAAGTGCAGCTGATTAAGTTTTTAAAAGGAGTTTTTTATAGACTATCTTAGGAGAAGATCTTTAACAGGGAAATTTTTATAGGCTGTCCTAGACGTGGTATTTTAAAAGGAATATTTTTGTAGACTGTTCAGAGCGTGTTTTTTAAAAGGAATATTTTTATAGACTGTCCTAGGCGTGGTTTTTTTTAAAATCAATATTTTTATAGACTGCCTTAGGCGTGTTTATACCCTTCATCACGCCGTGGTACAGGGTATTAAGTCTTTGTGCATATGTTTGTAACGGGGAAAAGAAATCGAGATAGATCCATGGTTCCTTTTGAGGATATGCATAGAATCACTTTCTGAATCGATTTACGCATGTCCGTCCGTCCATATACAGGTCGCATTTATAATCCGATTTGGGTGAAATTTGACACATGTCACTTATTTGGCCCAAGGACGACCCCAATTGAAATTGGAGAAAATCGGTTCAGATTAAATATAGCCCCCATATATAGTTTCATCCCATTTTAGGTAAAATGAGCACCATTCTGCCAATATGTGTACGAAATTTGCACATAGTATTAAATTAGGTATAGATTGATATATCCCAAGTTTTGTTGAAATCGGTTCAGATTTAGATGTAGCTTCAATATATATTTTCATCCGATTTTATGTAAATGGAGCACCATACAACCAATATTGGTCCGATTGAGACAAAAATTTGTACATAGTAATGAATTAGGTATAGATTGATATATGCCAAGTTTTGTTGAATTCGGTTCAGAGGCCGATCGAGAAAAAAATTTTGCGCAGCGTAGTGAATTAGGTCAAAATTTATGCATGCGAAGTTTTGTTGAAGTCGCTTGAGATTTAGATATAGCTCCCATATATAGTTTCGTCCTATATCAGGTAAATGGTGCCCCAAAAAACCAATATTTGACCGATTGAGGCAAACTTTTGCACAGAGTATTGAATTAGGCCCAGAATTATGTATGCGAAGATTTGTTAAAATCGGTTCAGATTCAGATATAGCTCACATATATAGTTTCGTCCCAATTTATGTAAATGGAGCACCATTCTGCCCATATTGGTCCGACTGAGACAAAATTTTACACATGGTATTGGATTAGGCCCTGACTGATGTAGCCGAAGTTTTGTTGGAATCGGTTCAGATTTAGATATAGCTCCCATATATAGTTTCGTCCGATTTTATATAAATTGAGTATCAAAGAGTCAAATTTAGGCCGATTGGCAAAAAATTTTGCACAGTGGTTCCTCAAATACATCCATTTATATATAGATCTTTTACATATTTTGCCCGTGAGGGTATTCTGGTGTTCCGGTGGTGTCTTTGGGTTTACTAGTCCCGGGTCGTGGGTCGAAACTAGTAGGGTCACCATTCTCGAGCTTTGTAGGCTTGTGGAATGATCATTGGGTGAGGATGGAGACGGTGTGGGAATTAGCATCGAGAGGTGTTGGTTTTTGCATCTGTTTTCATCCTTTCTTTATGGTCATTCCATTGCGGAGAGCCTGCAGTAATTAGATCAAATGGTAGTAGCTTCGGCTACGAAAACGTGCAGAGTTTAGTCTGTGGGGGACCATTCCCGGACTAGCAGGCTTGTGGAACAGTTGTTGGGACGGTGAGATGCATGGTGGCTACCAATATCGTGTGATGTTGGTGGTCACTTTTGCATTGTATCCCCTTTCAGCAATTGTTTCATTGTAGAGAGCCTGCATGTTAGTCCTAATGGTAGTAGATGGCTATGAAGCTGGGCAGAGGCTATAGTCTGTGTGTAACCAGTCCCGAACTGTTTGGGGTTCTACTGGTAATAGCTTTGGCTATGAACCTGACCGATAGAATAGCAGGAGTTTTAGATGGGCTCCGCTCCTCATCCAAAGAGGTGATCACGTCCAAATACGTGTGATCGATTGGTACCTGCATTTCGATGTGTGGGCGTTAGCTGACGCTTTGTATTAACTGGTGTTTACAGCACCTTGGGGAAAGACCGCAAGGTAGGTACCCACGTACTCTAAGCATCTCTGTACCGAAAGTATAGTCGGCCCCGTTCGACTTTTGAACTTTCCTTATTGTTTTTTTTTTTCAGAGTGTCCTAGGCGTGAAATATTTTATAAACTGTCCTAGACCTATTTTTAAAAGGAATATTTCATAATGTGTCATATGCCTGTTTTTAAAGGGAATATTTCATAGACTGTCCTAGCCGTGGTTTAAAAAAAATATTTTATAGACTGTCCTATGCGTGGTTTTTAAAAAAGAATATTTTATAGACTGTCGTAGGCGTGGTTTTTTAAGGAATATTTTAGAGACTGTTCTAGGCGTGGTGTTCTAAGGAATATTTTAGAGACTGTTCTACGCGTGGTTTTCTATGGAATATTTTAGACTGTTCTAGGCGTGGTTTTCTATGGAATATTTTAGAGACTGTTCTAGGCGTGGTTTTATTGTTTTTGTTTTCAGAGTGTCCTAGGCGTGGAATATTTTATAAACTGTCCTAGACCTATTTTTAAAAGAAATATTTCATAATGTGTCATATGCCTGTTTTTAAAGGGAATATTTTAGAGACTGTTCTAGGCGTGGTTTAAAAAAAAAATATTTTATAGACTGTCCTATGCGTGGTTTTTAAAAAAGAATATTTTATAGACTGTCGTAGGCGTGGTTTTTTAAGGAATATTTTAGAGACTGTTCTAGGCGTGGTGTTCTAAGGAATATTTTAGAGACTGTTCTACGCGTGGTTTTCTATGGAATATTTTAGACTGTTCTAGGCGTGGTTTTCTATGGAATATTTTAGAGACTGTTCTAGGCGTGGTTTTATTGTTTTTGTTTTCAGAGTGTCCTAGGCGTGGAATATTTTATAAACTGTCCTAGACCTATTTTTAAAAGGAATATTTCATAATGTGTCATAGGCCTGTTTTTAAAGGGAATATTTCATAGACTGTCCTAGCCGTGGTTTAAAAAAAATATTTTATAGACTGTCCTATGCGTGGTTTTTAAAAAAGAATACTTTATAGACTGTCGTAGGCGTGTTTTTTAAGGAATATTTTAGAGACTGTTCTAGGCGTGGTGTTCTAAGGAATATTTTAGAGACTGTTCTACGCGTGGTTTTCTATGGAATATTTTAGACTGTTCTAGGCGTGGTTTTCTAAGGAATATTTTAGAGACTGTTCTAGGCGTGGTTTTCTAAGGAATATTTTAGAGACTGTTCTAGGCGTGGTTTTCTAAGGAATATTTTAGAGACTGTTCTAGGCGTGGTTTTTCTAAGGAATATTTTAGAGACTGTTCTAGGCGTGGTTTTCTAAGGAATATTTTAGAGACTGTTCTAGGCGTGGTTTTCTAAGGAATATTTTAGAGACTGTTCTAGGCGTGGTTTTCTAAGGAATATTTTAGAGACTGTTCTAGGCGTGGTTTTCTAAGGAATATTTTAGAGACTGTTCTAGGCGTGGTTTTCTAAGGAATATTTTAGAGACTGTTCTAGGCGTGGTTTTCTAAGGAATATTTTAGAGACTGTTCTAGGCGTGGTTTTCTAAGGAATATTTTAGAGACTGTTCTAGGCGTGGTTTTCTAAGGAATATTTTAGAGACTGTTCTAGGCGTGGTTTTCTAAGGAATATTTTAGAGACTGTTCTAGGCGTGGTTTTCTAAGGAATATTTTAGAGACTGTTCTAGGTGTGGTTTTCTAAGGAATATTTTAGAGACTGTTCTAGGCGTGGTTTTCTAAGGAATATTTTAGAGACTGTTCTAGGCGTGGTTTTCTAAGGAATATTTTAGAGACTGTTCTAGGCGTGGTTTTCTAAGGAATATTTTAGAGACTGTTCTAGGCGTGGTTTTCTAAGGAATATTTTAGAGACTGTTCTAGGCGTGTTTTTCTAAGGAATATTTTAGAGACTGTTCTAGGGTTTTCTAAGGAATATTTTAGAGACTGTTCTAGGCGTGGTTTTCTAAGGAATATTTTAGAGACTGTTCTAGGCGTGGTTTTCTAAGGAATATTTTAGAGACTGTTCTAGGCGTGGTTTTCTATGGAATATTTTAGAGACTGTTCTAGGCGTGGTTTTCTAAGGAATATTTTAGAGACTGTTCTAGGCGTGGTTTTTATAAGGAATATTTTAGAGACTGTTCTAGGCGTGGTTTTCTAAGGAATATTTTAGAGACTGTTCTAGGCGTGGTTTTTATAAGGAATATTTTTCAAAGCCAGCCCAAGGCGTGGTTTTCTAAGGAATATTTTCAAAAGGCCGCCTGAGGCGTGGTTTTCTAAGGAATATTTTTCAAAGCCCGCCCAAGGCGTGGTTTTATAAAGAATATTTTTAACGTCCATCCAAGGCGTGGTTTTATAAAGAATATTTTCGAGAGGCTATTCAATGCATGGACTGAAACATCAAAATATGTCGTGTTAAATTTCGTAAGTTGTCATCTAATGGGCCTCAGCTACACCTTTGCTTAATTTCGAAGATCTGTTCAAAACTTGCTGCAAATCATGCTAATTGCTATAATGCTTTTATTGACTATTTAAATAAAATAGCAACAATAAAATATTTATACAATTTTGTAGCTTTCGCGGGTTTTGCAGGTTTCTATGTGTCTGTGGTAATCGGATCTGCCGTTGAAAAAAAAATGACAAATAAATAAATTAATGAATAATACATGGTTATGGCAGACACAACGGCGCTCTTAATTTTCTGTTTTATTCGTTGTTGTATTTTGTGGTTTTAAAAATCAACAACAAAAGCAGCAATAACTCTGGCTGTTTCCAGGTAAAATGAAATTTAGCGTGATGTGGTACCCTACACACTGTCGGTGGGAGAATGTTGTTGTCTGTGTGATTTGATATTTGTACAAAATTTACAACCGATTATATATTTTGAGTAGGTTTTACAATGTGTGGTTTCTTATAAGAAATATATTTTATAGGCGTGGTTTCTTATAAGAAATATATTTTATAGGCGTGGTTTCTTATAAGAAATATATTTTATAGGCGTGGTTTCTTATAAGAAATATATTTTATAGGCGTGGTTTCTTATAAGAAATATATTTTATAGGCGTGGTTTCTTATAAGAAATATATTTTATAGGCGTGGTTTCTTATAAGAAATATATTTTATAGGCGTGGTTTCTTATAAGAAATATATTTTATAGTCGGTTCCTAAAAAGAAATATTTTTTAATAGGAAACATCGTGGTTTCTTATAAGAAATATATTTTATAGTCGGTACCTAAACAGAAATATATTTTATAGTCGGTACCTAAAAAGAAATATATTTTTAATAGGAAACATCGTGGTTTCTTATGAGAATTTTTGTGATGAGCTAGACAAGACGTGGTTTCTTTTGAAAGAATATTTTTTGGTTTCTTTTGAAAGAATATAGAATATATATTTTTTGAAGGATCATTTCAACTATAAACGTGGATTTTTAGAGAATATTTTTAGAAGGATTATTTGAGCTATAGACGTGAATTTTTAAAGAATATTTTTTGAACCATACGATCTTCCAGAACTAGTGCTGACAAATATGTGGGACATTTGTGTAGAGTATCACATGTTCGTTACTTATCGATCACAGAATTCATTCACAAACTCACCAGGGTACAGTGTATTTTTTTTCATTTTATTAACTAACATTCGAATAACTGGTCTGTCTACCTTATCCCCACAAAGAAGAAAAAAAAACTCATCTTTCACCTGTGGCTAATAAAAATTCAATAGATTTATATGCGCATGCGTTTCTATTGTCATATTTTGGCTTTTTCTTGGTTTCATCTTAAAACCGGCTGTTTTATCAGCGCCACAAGCCAGCAATCTTTTTATTGATTTAGCCTTTTTTGTTGCTGTCATTAGTTTTTGTGTCGTCTAGCTAAAGACTTTCTTTCATCTTCAATATAACAAAAACAAGCACACACAATATACTCCTAAATATTCCTGTTAGTGTTTTGTCCATTTATGGTCAAGTTTTAATAATTAATTTCCATCCAATATTTGTTTGTATTTTTTTCTTAATTTTTGTCAATATGCAAATAATGACCAAAAAAGATCATAAAATAGTATTATTTTTCGAGATGTTGTGTTTTTAGGGTCTGCATAATTTTTGTGTCTATTTTTGGCTGAATTGAAATTCAATAACCGCCATAAAATGGTACATTATGCAGACATCGATCTCATTTTGGCGGATACTTATGTGATAGAGGGATATCGTTTACAAACAAAAACCAGTAAGGAAAGTAGTAAAGTCGGACGGGGCCGACTATATGATACCCTTCACCACTATGGGTATATTAAACAGGACTATTATCATGAAATTGTATGAAATAAAATATGTGATATTTATCTAAATGTGAAAAGACCTAGATCTATCCATAAACATGTAATTCGTTTGTTACAATGGAACAAAAGTATGTAAATCGACTTCAAACAAATATCAATAGGTCATCCGTTGGGCTAGGTCTGTACTTCTAGAAAACCCAACTACGTTATTCCATGCTAAATTTTGCACGTTGTGCAAAATTTGATGTCAATCTAACAAATATGAGGAGTTTGATGCACAATTTAGTTATATATGAATGCTATATCCAAATATGAACCGATTTCAACGAAACTTATCACAGGTTAGGTTATACTAATTTCAGTACGTTTTGTTCCTATCAGCCATATATTGGTTCCTTGGTGCGTCAATTACTTAAAATCAATATATAATATAAGGGAGCTATATCTAAATCTCAACCGATTTTCACGAAACTTGGCACACATCATTCTGGATTAAATTCACAACGCTATACAACATAAGAACTTGGTACATTATTTAGATTAAATCGCACCTATATATATATATATATATATATATCTGGACCGATTATCACGAAACAAAGCAGACATCACTCTAGGCTCAATTCAGTACGTTATGCCAAATTTCGTGTATTTACATTAAATCGGACGAAACTATATATGGGAGCTATATCTAAATCTGGACCGATTTTCACGAAACATATCAGACATCATTCTAGGCTCGATTCAGTACGTTATGCCAAATTTCGTGCAAATCGAAAGATATATAGGGACTTTGGTATACCATTTACATTAAATCGGACGAAAATATGTATGGGAGCTATATCTAAATCTGACCGATTTTCCCAATTTCAATAGGGTTCGTCCTTGGGCCAAACCAATGAGCTGTGCCAAATTTCATCCAATTCGGATCATAAATGCGACCTGTACTTTGCTCACAAAAATACATGGACAGACAGACAGACGGACGGACGGACGAACATGCATAAATCGACTTGAAAAGTGATTCTATGCATATTCTCAAAAGGAACCATGGGTCTATCTCGTTTCCTTTTGCCTGTTACAAACATATGCACAAAGACATAATACCCTGTACCACAGTGTGGTGAAGGGTATAAAAAATCACCTAAGAGATGTTTCACAAAAATATAAAACACAATTTTCATTTTAAAGAAATTTCATTGAAGATCACAGTTTCGCGATATCCGCCAAATGTTTCATCATAAATCATCGGCGAATTTTTGTTGTAAGGCCTTACATGCAAATGTAATATACAAGACGACAACGTTATCTCTCATGATGATCGTTAATTAATTATTATAACTTTTATGGGAGTCAGCCATTTATATGCATATAATCGGTTTTACAAGAATGCATAATGATGGTGTTGAAAGTCAGCTTAAATTTTTATTATCAGTCAATATTTACATATTACAAAAAAATGTTAATGGGCTGTCTAAACAGGATGACAATTTTTTTTTTAAAGAATATATTTTGAAGTTCTAGAAGAGCTATAAAGAATATTTTTGAAGGACTATTCAAGCTATAGGCTTGAATTTTTTTTAATAATATTTTTGAAGGACAATTTGAGGCCTAGGCGTGGAGTACTGGGTATTATGTCTTTGTGCATACAGAGATAGACCTACGGTTCCTTTTGAGAATATGCAGATAATCACTTTCTGAGTCGATTTATGCATGTCCGTCTGTCCGTCCGTCCATGTATTTTTGTGAACAAAGTACAGGCCGCAATTATTATCCGATTTGAATGAAATTTGGCACATGTCACTAATTTGGCCCAAGGACGAACCCTATTGGGAAAAATCGGTTCAGATTTAGATATAGCTCCCATATGTAGTTTCGTCCGATTTTATGTAAATGGTGCACCAAACTGCCATTATTGGTCTGATTGCGACAAAATTTTGCACAGAGTACTGATATAGGTCTAATTTTGTTTTGTTGAAATCGGTTCAGATTTAGATATAGCTCCCATATATAGTTTCGTCCGATTTAATGTAAATTGAGCACTATAATGCCAATATTTGTCCGATTGAGACAAAATTTTGCACAGAGTACTGAATTTGGTTCAGTTTAATGTATGTGAAGTTTTGTTGAAATCGGTTCAGATTTAGATATAGCTCGCATATATAGTTTCGCCCGACTTAATATAAATAGAGCGCCAAAGAATCAAATTTAGGCCGATTGGTAAAAAATTCTGCACTGCATGGGCATTTTTTTTTTTTTTGAATCGGTTCATATTTAGATATAGCTCTTATATAGTTTCGTCCGATTTTACGTAAATGTAGCACCAAAATATCAAATTTAGGCCGATTGGCACGACATTTTGCACAGCTTACTAAATTAGGTCCAGATTTATGTATGCGAAGTTTCGCTGGAATCGGTTCAGACTTAGGTATAGCTCCCATATATAGTTTCGTCCAATTTTATGTAAATGGAACACAATACTGTCAATATTGGGCCGATTGAGACAACATTTTGCACAGAGTACTGAATTAGGTCCAGATTGATGTATGCGAAGTTTTGTTGGAATCGGTTCAGATTTAGATATAGCTCCCATTTATAGTTTCCTCCGATTTTGTGTAAATGGAGCATTGACATTAAATGTTTCATAAATTTCAGATTGGTATGTATATGGGTTGTTTTAATTTAGTTCAAATAATGCACGCAGTTAATTTCGTCCGATTCCATTTCAATGGTCCTCCAAAGATGCTATGTCTATTCTTTAAAGAGGAGTAGTTCATGTAGTGTTGTTTATGATATAATTAAGTGATATACTGTTAATTTTAAGCTTTTGGAGTAGTCCATGTAAAGAAGTTTTTTCCTTACTGGTTAAATAATATTTTGTGAAGGACAATTTAAGCCCTAGGCGTGAATTTTTAAATAATATTTCTTCGAGAACAATTTTTTACAAAATCTTATGTCCAAATTTTATACATATATGATGTGATAATTATGATCCGATATAATAAGCTACATAAAGTCCAAACGTTTTAAAAATAAGTTTGCAAATCTCTATAAATTAAATGCAGCAAGTTTATTAAATTAAATCACAACGTGCTTTAACAATTAAAAAAAATTACCGTTGCTGATTCACAATCTGCATTAAGACATAGAGTTTGATTACTTATTTATGTTTCTTTTGTTTGAGCTTGTTTAACGACCTAATCAAATTCTAAAAATAGATTTATTCTGGTGATTATCGTTATCCGGCACAATTCACACAATTTATGCAAAATTGTTTTTTTATTTAATTAAATTTAGTATCCAGACTTTCTGTCTTCTGGCCTATCTATTTATAGGTTAGTTGGATGTGGTAATATGTTATACAGTGGAATCTTTAAGGAGATACTTAATGGACACTTATGGAATACTTTAATCCCTAAGATTTTATACTAATTTGGTATATTGCTTCAAAATAAAAAATAATAATAATTAATATTCATTTTATTCAGTTTTTACTGTTCATTATTAAATTCTATTGTTTTCATAGTAACAACTCGCTCTCTCTCCCTTTCTACAAAACATATCTTAGCCATAAATCGAACATACAACCATTCATTGGCAATAAAATAATAGATGCCCCCAATAAAACTGGATATTTTCTATATTTAGATAAGAAATCAAGTACTACCACTCCGTTATGTAGATATCGGAAGATTTTAATTAAATTCTATTATGCAATATAACTTTTATTCGCACATTGATATTTGTTGTGATGGGTGATTATCACCCATAACCAAACGGGTCGTAGAATTATTTGTCGCATATATTGTGTATACAAATTCACGCGTGTCATTTAATTAACACTTTACGAATGCGCTTAACACATAAGTCCATAATATTTCTTGAGAAATGGTAATGACATAAGAATTGTAAAAAAAAAACAAATTGTCTGCCAATTCTTAAAGTAACTAATTTTAAAGTGGCGTTAAATATATCGAAAGTCCGTAAATGACCATTTAAGGATGCCTGTCCAATTGACTGGATATTTTACAAATGCAACCAAAGAAATATTTGTAAAGCTTGGTTTAAATTTGTATACATGTACTAATGCAGGATATGCTTCACGGTTTAAAATTTAATCTAAATCATACATCCATTTATTACTTGGTGTACAATTAACATGAATAGGTCGAAATTATATATGGAAGCTATATCTATATCGGGACCGATTTCAAGGAAACTTGCCAGAGATTAATTATATTAATTTCAGTACGTTGTGTCAATCGGCCTAACTATGGATCTTTAGTGCACCATTTACTTAAAATCGCATGAAATTATATATAGGAGGTGTATGTAAATCTGAACCGATGTTCACGCAACTTAGCACATACCATTAATTCAGTACGCTTTACCAAAATTCGTGCAAATCGAAAGATATATGAGGACTTTGGTGGCCCAATTACCTTAAATCGGACGAACATATATATGGGAGCTATATCTAAATCTGAACCGATTTTCATGAAACGTAGCACACATTGTTATAGACGCAATTCAGTACGCTATGTCAAATTTCTTCAATTTCAGCAGGGTTCGTCCCTGGGCCAAATAAGTGACTTGTGCCAAATTTCATCCAAATCGAATCATAAATGCGATCTGTACTTTGTTTACAATTTAACATCTACAGACGGACGGACATGCATAAATCGACTCTGAAAGTGATTCTATGCATATTCTCAAAAAGAACCATGTGTCTATCTCGTTTCCTTTTGTCTGTTACAAACATATACACAAATACATAATACCCTGTACCACAGTGTCGTGAAGGGTATAACTACGCCTATTGTGGTCTCCAGAAAAATATTCTGTAAAAATGCACGCCTATTATGATCTTAAGATTATTATTAATTATTCTTTAAGAAATGCACGCCTATTATGGTCTTCAGAAAAATATTCAATAACAATTTAAAACACCCCGCCTATTGTGGGTTTCAGAAAAATATATTTTAAAAATACACGCCTGATATGGCCTTTACAAAAATATTGTTTAAAAAACGACGCCTATTCTGGTCTTTAGAAAAAAAAAATAAAAAACAACCATATTATACTTTAAGAAGTAAAAAAACATTCTTTTTAAAAGTAAAAAAATGTCAGTCGGCGTTGCCGACGGATATATAACCTTCCCCTATGGTGTTATACACAGGTTTTATTATTCATTTTATATAATTAAATATATTTCGGATTTATGCTTATCATCCTTTTTGTAGGATGTACCAGAGGAGAGGGCAGATGAGTCCCACCTTTGGACTTGATCTAGGCTTGTTAAAGATAACAGATTGTGCAAAGCTTGGTTCAAATCGGACATTCCATTCGCCCTGTACCACAGTGTGGTGAAGGGTATAAAAAGGGGGTTATATGGGGACTATCCCTAAAAGGGGACGAATATTAATAATTTTTGGGAGGGAGGTTTGTTACCATATACGACTACAAAAAACCAAATTACAAAGAATTTGGTTGAAAAACGCGCTCAAGAATCCCAAAATACCGAAAATTGGGGGGTACCCTTATATGTGTGCTGACCTATATTTAAAATTTTTAGTAGGGGAGGTACCAGAAGGAGTGGACCAATGAGTCCCATATTAAGACTTCATCTAGGTTTGGTTAATTGAATAGGTTGTGCGGAATTAGGTTCTAATCGGGCATTCAAATCGCCTTATATTGAATTTATAAATATTTTAAATGTTGACCCTCTGTGGGGGAGGTATCAGAAGGAGTGGACCAATGAGTCCCATCTAGGCTTTGTAATGTTAATAAGTTGTGCAAGATTTGATTCAAATCTGACATTCCATTCCCCTGATATTGCATTTATATATATTGACAATTTTGACCATTTTGTGGGGGAGGTACCAGAAGGAGTGGACCAATGGGTCCCATCTTCAAACTTGATCTAGGTTTGGGAAAGATAGTTTGTGCAAAGTTTCCATTGGATTTATAAATATTTAAAAGTTTGACCCTCTGTGAGTGAGATACCAGAAGGAGTAGACTAATGGGACGGAAGGACATGTTTAAATCAACTCCAAATTTTGGGAAACGGATTTGGTCCAAAGAAACATTTGGTCTAAAACCAATATTTCACAGTGTGTATACTCTAATTATCCATAAGTCTGAGGGTATAAAAAACAACGCATATTTGCTAAGAAATTCAATGTAGCGAAAATTGAGCAGGACCATTGTATGTTTTGTACTTACCGGGAAGGTGGAATGACAATGACGGGTACTTCTTTATGTGACCTAATATTTGTCTTGCGATCTCTATTGTTATTTCAACAGACAGCGCATACATTTTGAAAGCACTGGTCGATTTCAAGGTTTTTTAAATTTCACATACATTGATCGATAGAAAACGTTCATCTCATTTTTTTTAATGAATGAAAATAAACTTGCCCTCACCTCTGGCTTAATCCCATTAGGATGATAATATTATAGTTAATGATAATTTGATGCTGAAACATTTCATCAAATATTGTCTGATTTTCGATCACAAATTTCTAAATGGTGATTTTGAATGTGAAATATACCAGACATTGAGACGACGTTTCTAAATCGTCATTTCAAAAAAAAAAAAAATCAAATAAACAGTTTTTTAAATGTCTTAATATAATCAATTAATATTAACATAATTCTTTTTCTCCACTTTTTTTTGTGATTTTTGAGAGTGTTCAATCGTTGGTGTTATTGTATCTTTTTGCGGTTTGAAGAAAAAATAAAAATAAATCAGGCTTTTCGCATCGTATGAGATGTTTCCCTTTCTATTCCCGCTAATTTTAATTTATGCAGACATGTGTATGTTTGATTTGATTGTTTTGTTTGGCTAAATCTCTGATTGGAAAAATACAATAAAGAGATAACCGATTAAAAACAAATGACACTCCCATACAATTTCCTGCAAAAGAAACTAAACAACTGGATATGCTCGTGTTAGCGGACCCGGGCACGTGCCACTATTTTATAATGTTTTAATTTGACAGATCAAATATAGTATTGAAGTTTATTATTGCTTGTATATGTTTTTTGTTTATTGTTAGAGTTCTGGCAATCTGTGTCAATTAGCTAAATATTAATGATAATAATCTGGTTACTAAGCAAGGAAAATTATAAAAATGGTAATATCTATGGCCACACAGAAATTCCAATTGGAAAATAAAATAATTTGTTTTAATTTTTATATATTTTAAAATTTGTATTTTATTTTCTCGGGAGTTATATACACTCTTTATACATGGATTTCGGCACAAATACCTTCTAATCCCCACGTAGGTTTAATACCAAATTATTGAAATTTTTTTGGGTGTGATAAATGTTAAAAAAATGTGTAAATGTGCGGATAAATAACTCTCATTTATTTATTAAAAATTAATTTATATAAAATTACTTTTTATTAATATAAAAATAAAGTGAAACGGCCATTGTACTTAATTACTGAAAAACTGGTCATGATTTAAACCTCAAACTGGTAGGGGCTTTTAATGTTAGCGTCTATACTATGTCTGTGTGTATCTATGTGAGTGTTGTCCTATTATTAATTTCGTTAAATTAAATTTGTCTTTATTCCTCATTATTATTTATTTTGTTTTTTGTTATTAAATGTGCCACAACACACAAAAAATTCATTTTAAAATTTGAAATCTTTACCATCTGTTCGACTTGATTTTTAAAAGCAATATAAAATGTTCAAATCAAAATTAATTGCGCTACTTTTTTATCATGAAAATGTTGCTAAAAATAAAAAAAAATGTCTCTTAAAAACAAATTATTTAATATAATATTTTTTTTTAAATTACTAACGAGGTAAGTAAGCTGAAAAATTATGTCACATCAATGTGCATTAAATTCGCCACCACAGTGTCGTTTTGTGTTATTTCTTTTTTTTTAATTTTTATTTTCGTTCATAGTATTTCTATATTTTTTTTGAATTTCTTATTTTCGCTATGTTTGCCTAACGTTTTTATTACATTTAACTTTTTTATTTTTTAAATTTACAAATATAATAACAACAAATAATTAACTGCTTATGCATTTGATTGCTTTAATTATGAAGATCCCATTCTCGATTCACAAATCGATAATTTTTTTTTACTGAAAATGATGGGAATATTTGACAATATTTTGACTTTTTTAACCCTGTGTGGCCCAATGTTGCCCACAGGCAACAAAATGCTTTAGAGGTTATATTTAATATGAAGCTAGTAGATATATATTATTTATATATTTTCAATATAGAGAAGAGGGTACATTTGTGTACAGTACTAATTTGTGTTACAGTCCAAATTATTAAAATCGCTTCGTATTCAAATGAACGAATTCTTGTAAAAATTTATATAGAGAATAATTTAAAATGATTTTTCTGTCGATTTTGCATTTGGTTTTCTTCTTAATTTTTTCCGAACGATTGTACTGTATCTCCCGAATGCAAGGATGTAGCGATGTCAAATTTTGTGCATATCCTATTTAGGATAGTTGCATTAAATCTGTGGACAGAAATTTGTTCCAATATTGCGGAAAAATTCGGGGCTTAAAGGGTTAATGATATTTTTAAAGGCTGAATATAGGCGAGTATTTTTATACCCTTCACCACACTGTGGTACAGGGTATTATGTCTTTGTGCATATGTTTGTAACAGGCAAAAGGAAACGAGATATGCATAGAGAATATGCATAGAATCACTTTTTAAGTCGATTTATGCATGTCCGTCCGTCCGTCTGTCTGTATGTCCATGTTAAATTGTAAACAAAGTCGCATTTATGATCCGAATTGGATGAAATTTGGCACAGGTCACTTAATTGGCCCAAGGACGAATTTCAAATTTCCGGTTGAATGTAAATGGTGCACCTGTATATATTCCGATTTGCACGAAATTTAGCACAGGGTATTGCATTGAGTATAGAATGTTGAGTGTAAAGTTTCTTGAAAATCGGTTCAGATTTAGGTATAGCCCCCATATATAAATGATCGACCGATTTAATGTAAATGGTGTACCAAAGTCCCTATATTTTTTATCCGATGTGCACGAAATTTGGCACAGCGTCCTGAATAGAGTCTAGAATAATGAGTGTAAAATTTCTTGAAAATCGGTTATGATTTAGATATAGCTCCCATATATATGATCGACCGATTTATTGTAAATGGTTCACCAAAGTCCCTATATATCTTTCGATTTGGACGAAATTGGGCATAGCGTACTGAATTAAGTCTAGAATTATGTGTGTTAAGTTTCTTGAAAATCGGTTCAGATTTAGATATAGCTCCAATAATATTTTCGTCCGATTAAAGGTAAATGGTGTACCAAAGTCCCTATTTATCTTTTGATTTACACGAATTTTGGCATTACGTATTGAATTAAGACTAGAATTATGTATGCTAAGTTTCGTGAAAATCGATTTGCACCAAATGGGGTACTGATATAGCTCTCATATATATTTTCGCCCGATTTAATGTAAATGGTGCACCAAAG
Source organism: Musca vetustissima (assembly GCF_032173495.1). Classification (NCBI taxonomy): domain Eukaryota; kingdom Metazoa; phylum Arthropoda; class Insecta; order Diptera; family Muscidae; genus Musca; species Musca vetustissima. The sequence continues at coordinate 110,508 of NW_026876208.1, forward strand.
TTCACATATATTTTTCGATTTGCACGAAATTTGGCATAGCGAACTGAATTAAGTCTAGAAAAATGTGTGTGAAAATCGGTTCCGATCATTTAATGTGTACCAATTTTGGACTTTTCAAAAGCATTTTCTCAAAGCTGAATATAGGCCTGGATTTGTTTAATTTTTGACTCCGAGAATGGGTGGGGTCCCCACCCATTCTCGGAGTCAAAAATTTTGTTGATATAATTCGAATCTACACTAATTAAAGAATGTCCCTACAAAATTTCAAATGAAAATCTCAAGAAGTCTTGAAGATATAGCCGATTTTTTGTGTCAGCATCAAGTGACGGCTGAAGGGCTTCTCAAACTTTAAACGCGTTTTCTCTAAACATTTTTTTGCGAATGGCGGGCACGATAACTCAAAAACTAATAATCCAATCGACTTCAAATTTTTACACGTTTTTCTGTGAGTGTGTAGCTATTGTATGAACTAGGATAAAGCCAATCGGTGAAGATCTTCCTTATTTTTTGACTTGGGTTTTGGTAAAAAAAAGGCGATTTTCCAAAAATATTTTTTCAAAGGTCGACCATTTTGTTAATTTTAGAGCGAAGTCAATGATCCTAGTTCATACGAAAGCCAGACATGTACTCTTTCTAATACCGTTGGAATTTTTGGATTCCGATGTTCCAGTGAGGAGTTATCATGCCCGCCATCGAAAATAAGGACTTTTCTTTAATTACAAAAAACAACAACAAAACAATAACAAAATTTTTTTGTAAATTAGTTTTCTTCTCTTTTAAATCTTCAATTATATATGTGTAAAGTTACAAACCTTAACAAGCATTAGTATTGATTTACCAGCCCATTGAAAATCTTGAAAAATTAAAATCGAGAATGGGGGGGTTCCCTTAAAGTATTTTTCAAACCTGAATATAGGCGTGGGTTTTTTGAAAGCATTTTTTTCAAAGCTTAATATAGGCGTTGATGTTTTTAAAGCTAAATATAGACTTGGATTTTTTTTCAAAGCTTAATACAGGCGTGGATATTTTTAAAAGTATTTTTCAGATCTGAATATAGGCGTGGATTTTTTAAAAGTATTTTTTTTTTTGATGGTGAATATAGGTTTGGATTTTTTAATTACTTTTTCAAGCTAAATATAGGCCTGATTTTCTTCATTTTCCACTGGCTGTAACCTTTTCGCCATTTATCTACTACAATTTATTGCATCAATAGATGGCGTCGCAGTCACGAAATTGACTGATCGTTACAGATGATTGAATTGGCGAACATGAAAAATTAAAGCTTAACTTTTGAACGACTTGCTGGTATTGTGGTAGAATTGGTGTTATACGAATATTTATATTTAATTTTTTAAATTCACTCCTATTATGTAAAGATATATTTTTTCGAATCGTACAGTCCGTTCTCGTGATATTATAAAAATTTTATTTGAGCAAAATGTTGACTATTTTTTGGTGGAGGTACCAGAAGAAGTGGACGATACCTTAAGAAACTATTATAAAAAACGGTCCTTTGGAGGGAAAATGCGGCTATAGCATACAAAATACAGAAAATTATGCGGGACATTTATATAGAAGATATATCCAAACATGTATTGACATTTATTTATTTATTTATTTTTTGGAAAATATATTACCATGTTACAGCGATTTCCTTAGGAAAATCGGACTTAGTCCTTTAAAATATCGAAAATTGAGCGAAACCTTTCTGGGAGGGCTAAGTCAAAATTTGGAAATACATATGCAATCTGTCTACATAAATTCAACCCATACACATAACATTCTGTAATCTAGGCTCAGATTAAAATATAGCTGTCATATATATTTTCATCGAATTACTGTAAACGGTAGGTAAGCTCGGTTAAGCTCGATTAAGGCGACATTTTGAACAGCATTCCAATACCAAATGATGTGTGTCAACATTTGCTTCATATCGATTCAGATTTACATATAGCTCTCATACCAAACTTTGTCCGATTTCATATAAATTTTACACCAGAGTTCTAATGATTGCAGGGATTTTTTCCCTAGTTTACTTTCATTTACATGCGCGTGAATTGATTGAATTTGGTTCACTTGTAGATTTAGATCACATATTTAATTTCGTCATAAGTCTTAAAATGGTCGGATCGACTAGATATTATATACATATAACCAACTACATTTTAAAAAAATAAAAAATAAAAATTAAAAATCGTAGAAACATCTCTTGTATATGACAAATGTGCTGCACGGTATCATATAGCCGACTCAGTCCAATTTTTCTCCTTTCCTTAGGGGGTTTTTTTAGAAGCGTCTTCCACTGGATGTAACTTTTTTACCAACTGTTCTATTAACACAAATAAGGTGTCATGTTACATTGGAGATATTTTCTTTATTATAAAAATGGCAAAATTAAATTTAAAGTTTAGTTTAAGAGGACAATTTACAAAAATAAGGTTCCACATAAAAAGGTTCATATTTATGAAAATTAATTTCGAAATAGCCAGACTTCCTACCTTCAATGTGACATCAATTTTATTACAATACCACCAGTAGTTCAACTATTATGGGATAAATACTAGAACAATCTTCTTTTTGCTTTCGCCAATGTACTGCATTAATAGATGGCGTTGAGGTCGCTACGGAAAATCAAGACATTAATAAAAATGCAATAACTTTTGAATGAATTGTAAATTTTGGAAGATTTAAATGGTTATAAGCAGCTTAGAACTCACTGTATTTTGTGTATGGTAAAATAAATTTAACAATTCCGATAGCAAAAAGGTAAATTTTGAAATCGAAAGAGCGGAGGAGGTCTTCGATTTCCTTAGGCAATCAAGTTGAATTTCGAAAGAGCGGAGGAGGTCTTCGGAGTTATACACAGAGTTCATTATTCGGATTTTATGTTGATCAAATATATAATATTGGCCCTTTTTGTAAAATGTACCAGTGGAGAAGGCAGACAGGTCCCACCTTCGGACTTGATCTAGATTTGGTAAAGATAACAGGTTGTGCAAAGCTTGGTTAAAATTGGACATACCATTTGCCTGATATTGGATTTATAAATATTTAAAATGTTGACCCCCTGTGGGGGAGGTAGCAGAAGGAGTGGGCCAAAAGGTTCCATCTTCCTACTTGATCTAGGCTGGGTAATGATAATAGGTTGAACAAAGTTCGTTAAAATGGGAAATGGGATTTATAAAATTAATTTTTAGCATAATTTTTACCATTTTGTGAGGGAGTTGCCAGAAGGTGTGGTCCGATATTCCCCATCTTCGAACCTTAACTGAGCTTGGAAGAAATATTAAGATGTGCAAAGTTTTTATGAAATCAAGTATTCCCTTCGAGAGTCATCGTGCGCACCAGCCGGCTAGACATAGGTACATTTGTAAATCGATTCCAAATTATCTGAAATGGATTTGGTCCAAATAAACATGGGATTTAAAACCAATATTTCGATGAGACACATTTTTCACATATACCCGCATTAGTCATAAGGCTGAGGGCATAAGAAGGATAGAATCATTTACACGTGTCTACTTGAACTAGTTAATATATAACTATTTAGATTTTTAGAAATGCTTCTGCTTTGTTTTTTGTTCAATGATCTATGATGTGTATATTTAATTTATATATTTAAGTTAATTTTAGTTCTTGAAAAAATCATGTAAAAATCAAATCAAACTCCACCATCATCATTACCCCCAAAGAAAATAACAAACTGTACAATTCTTTTTTCTTGCAGGTTCCGAATGTGACACAAATAGCTCAACATCCGCTTCCGCTGCTATCTATGACATCAAGATGCAACAACAGCTGACATTACTGGCCGTGGCAATAATGCTGGCAATGGTCAATAGCATTTTCCAATAAAAATCACAATGAAAGCACAAATAACCCAACACACACACATACATGCATACATACATTATTAAAAAAGAAAACAATAATAGAACAGCTATTAATTAAAAATAATTGATTAATTTAATTACAATAATAATAATAATAAAACAATGAGAAAATAAAAGAGATTTAGTAATGAACCTAAAAAAATAATTACAATAACAATAATGATTATGATGAAGAAGCACAATTTTGTAGCAAAGATAATGCAACAACAACAGCAACAAGAAAACATTTATAAATACACAAAAACAAAAAATACTCGCAAATGACACAATGGATCCTCCATTTGAAGGAAGTAGAAATTCCCGAACAACAACAATAATAATAAAAATCGCAAACTCCTGAAGAATGATTTTTTTTTTTTTTTGATAGGCAGTCGTCACACCAGTATAAGAACAAAAACTAAAAAATTTAGTTTCAAAATCGAATTAGAAAAAAAAACAGAACAATTGTAGACAATTTGTAAAAAAAACGAATGATATTGATTTTGTTATTGGTAAGACAAATAAACGAAAGAAAAATAAAGACTAAAATTAAAAGGGGTGACAAATATGCGTAGCACCCTGTTTTTTTTCGAAGAAACCCAAACAAAAACACCCCAGAGATTTTTGTAGCTTTTTATTAGAAAAAAATTTAACTAAAAGAGAAAATTAAAGCACAAATACAAAAGAGAGTACACAGGGCAAAAAAACAGCTTAAAACTGAAACTGCTAATGTTGTTTCTTATCAGTTGAAATCGAGACTCAGAAAAAATAGTTAAATTATGTTTGAAAAATTTGTATCATTAGCAATGATGTAGAGATTATTGGCAATGTAAATGGTGTTGAAGTATATAAGGAAGTTATAAGCTGTAATAAAAACACCTTTTTTGGAAGTGGTGTCTAGAGTTGGACAATTTAGTTCAAGTTCCTTTTTAAAAGGGAACTAGTTCCTTAATATAGTTCATTTGCTCCATATTCGTTTTTCGCTCACATACTTCCATGTTTATTCCTTGAGGTTGATAAAAGTAAACAAATTGATCAAAAATGATTTCAGTTAATTTCTATTTAGTAGAATCAGAAAAAGAAACTATAGGAACTAAAGCACTAGACCTAGTTCCTATCTCTTCTTTACCAGAATAGTTCCAATGAACAAGTTTCTTTCGAAACTACATACAAATCCAGTTCACGGAGCGGATCAATATTTCTTGTTTATTTTATGAAAGTGGACTAATTCCGTAATATAGTTCCTTTGATCCATATAGTTCAGACTCCTAAACAGTCCTTTTAATGTCTCTAGTTCTTCGTTGTTCGCTCACATAGTTCCGTGTTGATTCGTTGAGGGATGATAAAAGTAAACCAATTGATCAAAAATGATTTCAGTTAATTTCTATTTAATAGTATCAGAAAAATAAACTATAGGAACAAAAGAACTTGACCTAGTTCCTATCGTTCCTTTATCGGAATAGTTTCAATGAACTAGTTTCTTTTGAAACTACATGACTTTAGTGGTGTCTCTTTCAATATATTGTCGATATCTGAGCGTTTATTACACAAACAATACGGAAACATAACTTCTAATGAGAGTAAGAATTGTCACATCCTGTGAAATGGACGAAATAATTTTTCTATTCGGAAAAATTGGATATTGTTCGGTTCAGTTCGTGTACTTCAAAATTATAGCGGAGTCCCCATTAATCGGTATTTTGAGAAGTTCGGATAAGTTTTTCCCCTAATTTGGCTATAATTTAGCATTTTAAAATTTCACTCATCGACAAGTCAGTAAATACATCTGTAATAGACTTCTGGAAAGGAATAATTATCCCAACTTAGTAGGGAAAAATGGATATTGATCGGTCCAGTACACTCGTGACTACTTTCATGTAGTTCAAAATTATTGATGGATGTAGAAGAATTTCTTATTAATATAGAAGATTCCTATGAAGGTCTTTTATTTAAAGAAGACCTAATAAAATCAACTCCCGAAAGAAGACCTGTTATAGGTTTTATTAAAAAAAATATTTAAAAATAGCTTCTTGAAAGGATCATGGCATTTAGAAATCCTCCATAGGTCATCAAATAATAGCAGATCCTAAATAGGTCTTATATTAGTAGATTACCCGTAAAGATAATCTATTCTCAGCTGGCTTATAAAGGTCCTCTATTAATATAATCCCTATACAGGTCTTCTATATATAGAATAACTTGTTTATATTTATAAGAGTCCTAAGAAGGTCTTCCACTTATAGGAGGCCTATGAAGGTCTTCTATTCATAGAAGTCCTACGAAGATATTCTACTTATCGAATACCTTTGTATAGTTAATATTTATGAAAGTCGTGTGAAGATCTTCTATCTTCATCTATCATCTATCTATGAGAGACCTATGATATCTTCTTTCTATAATTGTATAAAAGTTTTTCATTATGCTACCGACAGAAGACCTCGTATATTTTAGTTTCAAAATAAATCATTATTCGTTATTCTATAAACTTTGGCTACGTGTTCTTTCCAAATTGGCGGATAGAAATCCTCTATAGGCCATCAATTGATAGCAGATCTTTAAGAGATTAATAGAACCGCAATACAGGTCTTATTTATGAAGAACACATTCTTTTTATATTTATAGGAATCCTATGGAGGTCTTCCACTTATAGGAGGCCTATGAAGGTCTTCTATTTATAGAAGTCCTACGAAGGTCTTCTATTCATTCTGTTTATAAAAGACCTTTGAATAGTTTATATTTATAAAAGACTAGTGAAGGTCTTCTATCCGTGACATCCATCTATGAGAGACCTATGAAGATATTCTAACTAAGGAAGATCTATGAATGCTTTATAGCTCTATAAGAGCTGTGAAAATCTTCTTTCTATAATTTTATGAAAGTTTTCCATTTATAGAAGACCCATTAAAATCTGAAAACCTGTTATAGGTTTTATTTTCAAAAAAAAAAAAACATTATTTTACGTTATTTTATGGAGTTTGGGCAATTTTTTTCTCCAAATTGGCGGATAGAAATCATTCATAAATCATCGATTGATAGCAGATCTTAAAGAGATTACCCATTAAGGTCTTATATCTACAGCTGGATTGAGAAGGTCTTCTATTAATAGAAACCCTATAGAGGTCTTCTTTATATACTAAATTAAACATATGAAGATCTTCTATTTAAGAAGTCCCACGAAGGTCTTCTATTTAGTTCTACGAAGGTCTTCTATTTAGTCCTACGAAGGTCTTCTACTTATAGAAGTAATTTTATAGAGTTTGGGCACCTTTTTCGCCATGTTGGCTATAATTCTAAAATTCTCATTTGCTAGCAAATATTCCTTCCGAAAATTATAAATATTGATAGACTTTTTAGTATAGCCTCAATATAAGGAAGCCAGCATTATTCGTTATTTGGGGTATTATGGGTGCGGTTTTAAAACAGAATAAGATATAATTTGATATTTTTGACCAAGCCCATCTTGTGTTTACTGATATAGGGTCCATTTTTGAGCCATCTTGTGATTGATTTCTGAGCCATAAGCGGAATATTTCTTCGAATTGTTTTTGGCCGTCAAGATCTAAAAATTATGTTCCCATTCCAATTTGTTACCATTCCCAAAAATTTAATTTGAATTTTGTGATATTTAATTATTAGATCTGGTAGCCAAAATCACTGAAATAAGAAATTCAAACAATTGTCCGTTTATGACAAACGGGTTCTTGGTAGTTTTCTTCAATATACTGCCGTAAGATATACGTGTTTATATTCTATCATTATGTCGATTTAGGTATCTTTGTCAAAAGAATATTTTTTTGCAGGGAATGAAGATTTATTAAAAAAAAATATTATAAACTTACAAAACTTTATTTATTTTTTTGTTTCGCTGAGTATTTCAATGACAACCTTAACAAAAGACACCATTAGCAGTTTCATTGGTTTTTTTTCAACATTTTGTTAGAGTTAATCATGTCAATCTCCAACAAAAAAAGAACTCTATTTCGCTATATATGGAGTCAGCACGCAATCCCAATTTGTTGGGAAGTTTATTAAAGCCAACTCAAAACCAAATAACAATTTCAAGAGACGTGTTTTTTTACCAAAATAATTGAAAATCCCTTTTTATAGTAAAAAGCATAGAAAGTTGCACATATTCATATGGTGACAATTTTTTTATTGGTAATAAAAACTGATGACAAAAACGATGGAAAAAAATTTACCCCAGAATATTTTTTGTACTCTCCCAAGAAAACAAAAAAAAAAAAAATAATTAAATTAAATTGAAAATTTTTATAATATTAACAATTGATATGATATTAAAGAAAAACCACAAGAAAAACCAAAAACCCTTTAGTGAATAATTGAAGAAAAAGAAAAAAAAAAAACAAATTGAAATACCCCTTTTTGTACACGCTTTGTGGCTGGTTTTGAAAATAACTGAAAAAAAAACAAATTATTTTTTAATGTGTATCAATAAAAAAAATAATCAGTAGTAATCCATTCTTTTGTGTTTTTAGTACAATAATAAAATTAACTATTATTTTTATTAGCCATCGATATGGCCATTGCGAAAACAACAACAACTCCTTACAAAAATGTAGTATTTGCATTACAATAACAATAAATATTATTATTAAAAGCTTGTTATAGTTGTATGAAAAAACAAAATGAAAATTCTGAAAAAAAGCTTTTATGTTTTTTTTATAAATAACAGGCCAAAGCTATTGATTTTGAAAGTTTTTTTTAATAATTTTTCTTCTGCATAATTAACAGCAAATACAAAGCCATTAAATTATATTATTTCAAATACGCCTACTAACAACAAAAAATATTTATAATAATAAAATTAACAACAAAAAATTATTTATAATCAATTTTTAAATATTTCAGGCCTATTACAAAATCCCATAAGAAGTTTTATGTCTGCAGAAGATCTATTAATGATATTATGCCCCCAGAAAGTTTTCAAGGTTATATTAAAGGCACATTACAAAGTTTTATTACATTACAAAGTATTATTTGCAGTGTCCTGTAATGGTTATTTATATATAGAAGACCCATAACGCTGTGCTCAATTTTCAAATATTTCATAGAAGACCTATGCCTATTACAGGTCTACTGTGTGTACAGGTCCCATAAGAAGTTGTATGTCTGTAGAAGATCTATTAATGATATTATACCCCCAGAAAGATTTCAAGGTTCAGACGACCTAATATAGGTCTTCTAACTACACATTACAAAGTAAAGTAAATAACCTATTATCTGCAGTGTCCTATAATCGTTATTTATATATAGAAGACCTATAACGGTTTATTTTATAGGTCTTCTATCTAGGGATGACCCATGAAGGTCTTCTACTTATATCTGCCCTGTGAAGGTCTTGTATACATATTAGATCTATTAATGTATCCATTTAAAAGAAGTCTTATGAAGATCATTTTTTCATAGACGACCTATGCCGGTCCTCTACTTGTAGGTCTTTTATCAAAGGATGACCCATAAAGGTCTTCTACTTAGAGATTCCCTGTGAAGGTCTTGTATTCATATTAGATCTATGAAGGTCTACCTTTAAAAGAAGATCTTCTATGCTGGTCCTCTATTTATAGTAGACCCATGAATGTCTTCTTTTTTATATGTAGGAGTCCTATGAAAGTCTTTTATTCATAGGAGACCTATGCAGGTCCTTTACTTATAGGTATTTTATCAAAGGATGACCCATGAAGGTCTTCTACTTAGAGATTCCCTGTGAAGGTCTTGTATTCATATTAGATCTATGAAGGTCTCCCTTTAAAAGAAGATATTCTATGCTGGTCCTCTATTCATAGTAGACCCATGAATGTCTTCTTTTTTATATGTAGGAGTCCTATGAAAGTCTTTTATTCATAGGAGACCTATGCAGGTCCTCTACTTATAGGTCTTTTATCAAAGGATGGCCCATGAAGGTCTTCTACTTAGAGATTCCCTGTGAAGGTCTTGTATTCATATTAGATTTTTGAAGGTCTCTATCTTTAAAAGAAGTCCTATGAAGATCTTCTTTTCCTTTATTTAAAGTAGACCCATGGATGTCTTCTTTTTTATATGTAGGAGTCCTATGAAAGTCTTTTATTCATAGGAAGCCTATTAAGGTCCGCTATTTATAGGAGCCATACGCAGGTGTTCTATTCATAGGAGACATATGGATGTCTTTTTTATATATAAGACACACGAAACCCTTCTATTTATATATTTTATATTTATTAAAAAAACTTATTGATGGTTCTATATCTATAGAATGTTATAAGAAATTATCAATGTGTTATAAGAAATTATTCCAAGTGATTCTTAAATTTTCAATTTTTTGGAACAATTATTTCCAAATATGACACTGTTCTTTACATAAAATCCTATTTTCCATTTCCCTAATTTCTTATTGATGGTTCTATATCTATAGAATGTTATAAGAAATTATCAATGTGTTATAAGAAATTATTCCAAGTGATTCTTAAATTTTCAATTTTTTGGAACAATTATTTCCAAATACCTGACACTGTTCTTTACATAAAATCCTATTTTCCATTTCCCTAATTTCTTCATATCCTTTATTCCTAATTCTAAAATATGTTCGTTATATATTAATAAAAAAAACATATCAATATTTATAAAAATAAAAAATAAAAAAATGGACAAATTGGCTTTAAATAAAAACTAATAATAACATGAATAATAAATAAAAAAAAAACTAAAAAAAATAAATATTTAAAAAAATAACACACACAACACAACAATAAGGTATGTCTGTAATTGTATTTAACAAAAACAAAAACCCCTAATGAGAATTAACAATAATATTTATAGATAAAAAAAAAACTAAACAAAAAATAATAATAACTCCTTATATTAGTTAAATGTATTATGGAAAAACAAAAATATATATAAACTGCTATTTAAATGGTATTAGAGGAAGAAATCCAAAAGAATAAACAAATGTTCTTAGTTTTTAAAACAATAAATGAAAAAATCATATATTATTATAATTAAAAAAATATTATATATTACAAGAAATAAAATAAAATAAATATAAAAATTAAAATATAAGAATAAATATATATATTAATGCATATCAACCATATTTAATGGATAGATGGATATTACTTTCATTACAAATAATTAACAAAAAGAAACAATAAAAAAAAAGAAAAAAACTAAATTTAAATAAAATTGTGAAATAAAACAAACCAAATTACTTTAGAGTTTAGTTATACTCAGAAAACTAAAAGAAGAAAAATTAAATAAAAACCAAAAAGAATAATTTCAATGAGCGATGTTCGCTTTTAAAACAAAATGAATTAGAAGAAAAACATTATTTAAAAAAAAAAAAAAACAATAAAAAATACATTTCACAAAACATTGTAACCGTTTTAGTAAATGAAAACAACAACCACAACAACAATAAAATTATACAGTTAATTAAGTAAATAAAAATGAAAAAAAAAATAAATCCAAAAATATCGAATTAATAAAAACCCTTTTCCTATTCACAATTTTCTCACCACCATCAACAATTGTAATTTAATGAATAGATAATAATAATGAATCAATCAATGCTTTATATATTTGGGAAAAAGAAAAATAATTATAACAAAATAAGAAACAAATTAATTAAGAAAGTCAACAATAAATCAATTTTTATGTAAAGCAGGTCTTAAAGGCTTTTGATATTTAATTCTGATTACAAAACAAAATAAAAACCTAATAACAATAAACAATTTCACATAACAATAAAATTTAAAAACTATTCTAAACAAAAAAAAACTTTTTGATTTTTTATTTCATTGTATCATTTTTTTTATGAGGTTACTCTTACTATAATTTCTCTCATATATTTTATGATTTATATTTCATGGAAAATATACTTCAAATTGTTTATTTTGTACTTTAATTTTATTTTCATTTTTATTTTATTTGTGTTATACAAAAAAGAAGGGGAAAAATAGTTGAAATGTTTCTATATAATCAAATCACGGATTTCTAAGGAATATTTTCCTCGAAAAAAAAAAATATTTTTTTAATACTTAACAAGATATTGACGCCTCCGAACCATAGTATGCTAAGTCGACTTAGCATGTTTTAAAGTTCTTTACGTTTTTAGATACTACGGTCCTTAATTTATATTCTCTGAAATTTTGGTAATCATCGGCCAATCCAAACCAAAGTTATAAGCAAAAATGTACTTAGCATGGCACGTAAGATATAAGAAACTTCCATACTTTGAGAGCTTCTACTGAAAAACTCACTTTTCAGACTTAGCATACTATGGTTCGGAGGCGTCGATATGTGTTCGTTTGTTGATCTTTAATTTTTGCTTTCAAATTATTGTAGGGTTCGAATATTATTGGATATACCAACTATATACAAAATGTGTAAACATTGATTTATTGACCATATTGATAATATATATAGGATTTGGGTCAAATATGTACCGTTTTGTTGTATGATTTGTTGCCATTTTAAAAGTAACTTCATAATGCCTCTCTCATAGAAGTCCTGTTCTCTATTTGCCTAGATATACATTTTTTTATTATTAAAGAAATTTTTGCAATGCAAGAAAAAAATGGTAATCACTTGGTGACAAGTCCGGACTGTATGGCGGATGCATTAACACTTCCCAACCAAGCTCCCGAAGTTTCTGGCGAGTCACAGTAGATGTGTGTGGCCTAGAGTTGTCCTTGTGGAACACGACACTTCTCCTGTTTGCCAATACTGATCGTTACTGGTCAATTGTAAATGGTTTAAAAGATTGTTATAAACGATTTTAAGCTCCTGGGCGATGTTACGACATTCCGGTCAAATTCGATCATTTCTCCGATTTATCGACATTTTTGACGACCTGTGCGAGGTGCATCTTTAACATCAAATTTTTGAACGGAATCTACGAAATCAAAATTGCATATAATTGACTGTTACAATATCGGAACCATAAACATATCGGAACCATTCATAATTTTAGCTGCTTGGCTGGCATTTTCGCCTTTGCCAAAAGAAAAGCTGTAAAATGTACCGAACTTTCTTGTTTTGTTCACTTTCATTTTTAACACCCTGTAACTCACAACAGAATGCATAAAAAAAAAAAAAAAAAAAAAACACCAAAATATTTTTTTTACTGCGAAATGCCACCCCCCCTTCCGACGAGCATAAGTCTGAAATTGTTTACGAGACTTTACGAGAAATCTATCAGTACAGCCATCTGCCGAAAAATAATGGATTGCTGTTTTTGTAGATTTTAAGCAACTTTAATGAAGGAAGCATATGTCTACCTCGATTTTTGAGTCTCCCACTTTTCAAAATATGATTTTTTCCCGAAAAAGATCAGAAATGAATTTCTAGACCCCAGAAACCCCCTATATACACATAAAAAAGATAATTTAAAGATTAATAAAAAATCGATTTCTGAATCGAAATTATGTTGTAGGGAAAAAATCATTTTTTGAAAAGTGGGAGACTCGAAAATCGTGATAGACCTATAGTTCCTTAAAATTGTCCATGGAATCTTCCTAGGGGTTGGTTTTAATCGAATTTTTCGGCTCCATACAAATTGGCCCGTCCTAATATATATATATATATATATATATATATATTTATATATATTTTTTTATATTTTAGAATTTATCTCGTTGTATGTCCTGTAATTTTGAGATTCTCTGGAGATAATATCGATGCCTCAACCGAAGCTACTGATAATTTCGAATCAATATGACATCAATAAATTCGAAACGATAGAATTCTACTTTCATGGAACTTCGGAAATTTCCTTCAGCGTTAAATTCAGATTCAAGAAAAAGTAACCGGGTACTTTAGGCTGCATTATTTGCTGCATATAACACCGATGATTTAAATGGAGACTTTTTATATTCATTCGGTGGTAAAAATCAAATGTCGGCTCCAGTGGTACTTCTCGTTTTTATTTTGAGGAACAAACGCCTTATCTGTAGATCAATCTCATTCGTCAGATGAGATGCTAATGATGAGGTTTCCGATGGTTTGTTTGTTCCTTACCAAACTTTAAATTGTACCAGCATATCGACAATCTTGCCCGAGAAATCCTTCTTGAATGGCGATAATTCGTTGTTTCTACTATTTCCTGCTACTGGCGAACTATCGATTCTGATAAAAGTTCACATACTTTACTTTCCATCATTCCCGTTTATTGAAACCGAGTTGACTACACCAGAAACGTTCACGCTTTTGTTGTTTGTGGTAGGCAAACGAATTGAGAATTGAATAAATCATACCCTCTGATTTTGTAGCAAAAAATTGAGGGACGCATACATCAACTCGATATATATCCCTCCAATTGTTTTCGGTATATTTTGCTATAGTCTTTTAGGAGGACTTATTAGAGGGTCTATAAAAGTAAACTATATAATAAAGGTTTTTAGTATTTGTATTTCATTTATTGAAAGCCTATTTCAGTACGGACAAAGTCGAACACTCAAATTTTTTATGAGGTTTAACATTTTTTGTTAATGTTGGAAATCTGCTGGTGTGGTACCAGAGGAAGGGAACCGACAGGGTCCATCTAGAACTCTAACCAGGCTTTATTAAAAAAAATCATTCTACAATCATCTCGGTATATATTGAATCGATTACAGCATGTGCTTTTTAAGGCATTTACAAAATGTTAAAATTTCGAGCCCAAGTGGGTAAAGTACCATAAGGTGTAGACTAAAATGCTATATCTTCATATTTGATATAGCTGTGTAAATATATTATTTTGTGTGAAATTTGGTTCAATCGGATACTCAATTAAAATAGAAGGTATGGGCCAAATGATCCTCTTCATCGAACATGACATAGGTCATAGTAGTAATTTGGGCATAGCAGAGCATAATTTTATACGGGATTTTGAACAGTAAGTTTGATGGTCAAAAGATTGGGCACAATGTCTTTATTTGGATAGAAATGACAGTTACATTACGAATTAGCTTCGACTTTAAAATATAAAATTTATTGTCTGTATTTCAGTTCAATGACCAACAAAACTGATATTTTGTATCGTTCTTCCATAAAAGATACAAACAATAAATATAATACAAATTAATATAAAAACATTTTAACTATTTTATTTAAAACCCTAAAATATGTTGTTTAACATATTTATTTTTTTTTTCTTTATTTTCTTTTATAATAAATTATTATAGTTTATTTTCTAATAAACTTCTTACAAATCATTTGAGGTATTTGGCCAATAATATCGTCCCAGGTGAAACTTCTACTAAATTATTTCACCCTGGGGAGAGACTTATATATGATTTTATTGGCCATACCCCCTAAATTAGTGGAAGACAACATCTAAGGTATCTCTTATTACTTTTCTCTCTCCCCTCAATCTTACAAAAAACAAATTACGGACCTATTGGATAATCCCAAACAAAAACATTATGAGAACAAATACATTTATAATCTAAATGGTAGAATTAGAAAAAAAAACAACAATAACAAAAAAATCTAATCACAAACAAAAGTATATATAAAAAATTTATATTTTTTATACATGAAAAACAAAAAGAAAAACTCAAAAAAAACTTAAACGAAAAAAAAAATAACTTATGTATATCGTTAACTTATTTTCACCCTAGTTTTTTTCTTTTTATTATCTTAAGTGCTATTAGAAATTTTCCACAAATAAACAAAAGAAAAATATTTCATTTTTCCATAAGATGTTCCGAAATCCATTTATATGCCTCCAAAATAAAAAAGAGGGATTTCCAAGGAATTTTTATGCAATTATGAAATGTTTTCTAAATTTTAAGATAAAATAATAATAAATACGAAAGAAAAACAAATCGAAACAATAAATTATTGAAATTTATAATAAAAACAACAACTTTTGGAAATATATTTTGTCAGTTTTTTTGTGCATGGTTTTCGGCTCAAGCCAAACAAAAAAATTAATAAATTTGACAATATAAAATATTTCGCCTTAAAATATAAAAAAACACACACACACACTCACTCAAACACAAAAAATGAGAAATTTTCTACTTAAAATAAAAAAAAATGATGAGAATTGGTTACTTTTTCAAACAATCCCGTATATATGATGGAAAAATACAATTTTAAAATATATAAAATGGAAAAATAAAAATGTTTATTTTCTAAACAATTTTTATATTTTAGAAACTATGACAGATTTTTTATTATTATTTAAATATAATATATTTGGAAAATATAGTTTAATTTCTAAAATATTATTAAAAAATACTGTATTTTTAATTTAAATCATTTTTTCTAATCTCTGCCAAAAATTATATTTTATTATTTATTAAGAAAAAGTTTTTGAAAAATAATATTATTTTTTTCGATTTGAAAATGTATTTATCTTTTTATGGAACTTCTATAGGTAAAAGATCTTCAATATATTTCATATAGGCGTTCTTATGAATGGAAGACCGTTCCTTGTAATTTTTTGATCGAAATCAATAGGTAGATAGGTTTTCTACAGATCTTGTATAGACGTTTTGTAAACACAAGTTATTCAATTGGTCTTCTAAATAGAAAACATATTTTTTGTACCCTAAGCCTAATGGTTAATGGGGGTATATACACTTTGCCACGGCAAAAATGTACCTCATCGAAATATTGGTTTTGGACCCCATGTTTCATTGGGCAAAATCCGTTGAGGATAATTTGGAGTCTATTTACAAATGCCAGTCCGCTCGTCCGTCTTTCTGTCTGTCTGACCCGATGGTACGTACGATAACTCTTGAAGGGATTAACCGATTTCATCCAAGCTTTGTACAACGCAATATTTCTTCTAAACTTAGTTCTAATTCGAAGATGGGGAATATCGGTTTACACTTTCTGATACTTCCCCCACAAAATAGTCAACATTGTGCAAAACAAAAATGATTTTATATCATGTGAATGGACTATTCGATTTAAACCTAACTTCTTACAAGCTTTTATCTTTACCAGGCCTAGATCAAGTCCGAAGATGGAACCCATTCGTATTTTATAAATAAGAGGCCTACTATGAGGCTTCTCCAACTTGAAGACCCGACTACTTTCTTCTATAGTTATGTATATTTTCCATCATGCGGTGTGTATTATAAATTCCGAAAATCGGATATGCGGATTATGTCAAACCACGGACAAACCATATAAAATGGCTACTAGGAGCATATATATACTAAAGGCACTGTTTGGGAAATTTTGGCTAAAACCCAGAATGCCAAATTATTGTTACTTCTGTTAGGAAAAGCGCCTAATCAATTGAAACATGAGATGGGAATTTTCTGCATTTTTTTCACCCCTCAAAGGCCAAGAATGCTAAATTAAACTCACTACGATGAAAAAATGCTGTGAGAAGCTTCAACATATGATGTTGTGCAGGACCATTCTATGGGCACTACATGAACCAATATTTTTGCAAATATAAGTTTATACTTCCAAGACTCCAAATACCAAAATAATCTACTTCGATTGGGTAATACGGTAAAAAGTGCAAAAAAGTCAGAACCGGAATATGGATAATTTTCTCTATGCCACACAGCGAACATTCCGAATGCCAGATTACAGGTTCATAACTAGGGAAATGCGCTAAAACCTACTCATATCGAACATGAATGTGACCTTCATATGATGTCTACATCAAAACAGGGTCCTATATAATTGTTGCAAATATGTTTACCGCCCTCCAAGAAATCGGAATGCAAGGTGACATTCTCTCCGGTTGAAACAAATTATCTAAAACCTTTAAAAAACCGAAAATGTGGCGATACCTTTATATGGGCTTAATTCCATGTCCTCCAGTTGAAACAAATTATCTAAAACCTTTAACAAAGCCAAAAATGTGGCGGTACCTTTATATGGGGTTTATTTCAAAACCTATATTGATATATTTTCTGCACATATGTTTATCGCCCTTCTCGGTTGGAAAATACGGCGAAAGTCTTAAAAATGTCGAAAATGTTTACTTCGTGTGAGGGCATAACCCTCCAACAATCCGAAATTTCAAATTACAACCACTTCAATAAAAATCGAATCTAAAGCTTCCACATATGGAGCCGAACCGTTACATGAGAGCTATATCAAAATCGAAGACCATGGAATCGTATACCTCATTCTCAATGCCAAACACCCTGGAAGTAATAGCAATGTCTATTCAAAATTCTAAATGTGATATCTATCGTGATTTCAATAGACAGGGGGGCGCACATGACTAAATCGATATTTTTCTGATCAAGAATATATGTTTTTTTGAGGTCTTCCGCAAATATTTCGAGGTTTAGCCAAATTTAATATGTACTTTATGGATAGAAAAACGTATGTAGGTTTTCTATAACTTGAAGACCATCTAAAGGTTAGTTCATAAATAGATGTTATTTTCAAAAAAAGAGGTCCTTCGTACATCGTAATAAATGTAGGATATTCCATAGAATGTCTACAAATAGAAGGCATTCAAAGGACCCACTACATATAGAGGTCTAAGTAAAAAGAAGAGCTTTTATATGCCTATTATTTATATGGATGACCTGTAGAGGGTTTTATGTTTATAGATTCCCTGAAGTTGGTAGAACGGTTCTTTTTTATTTTATTTGTATTAATTATTCTTAAAGTATACATGAATAAAATATAATCAATAAAATTAGAATTATTTTCAAATATTTTATTTATTTATTTAATTAATTTTTTTTTCTTTGACCAAAATTATAGAAATTAAATTTTATTTTAACATAACCTACAAAACTAATAATTCACCGTAGTTAAGTGTATATAAATAAGGACAAAAAATTAGTATAAAGCAAAAACAATTAAATCAGTTTAAAAAATACGAAAAAATAAAAAAATTTCAGTTTATTGGTAAAATTATTTCTAGCTAAAATAGCATTTAAAAAATACAAAAACAAAAATATGTTTTTAATTATTTATTTTTTCAATTTAATAATTTTATATCAGCTACGACATCTGATAATAAAGAAGACACACAAAGGAAAACATACAAATTAAGAACTAAAAACAAAACAAAAAGAATTAAAAAAGGAAAAGAAAAAACAGTTACACAAAATAGGAAATTAAAAAAAAAAATACTAGAATTCTCCCAAACAAAAAAATGGACACAGTTTGAAAAAAATTGCACTGCAGAGGAAATAAACCTCAAACTCCTTCATACATTTTTTTCTATCCCAAAAATCACACATTCATATACAAAATAAAAAAATCCAATTTTTCACACAGAAATTTATGCATTTGAATGAAATACAAAATAATACCAACCAAGCAAAACCATGCGATAAAATAATTAAATAAATATTGAAAATAAAAAATAACAAATTAAATGGTTTTGATGTATAAACAAATTATCAAATACATATCAATTTATGGCCTATTATTTTATTTAACAACAAAAATAATTGATAAATTGAATAAAAAAAATTATAATAACAATTTTTGACAAGAAAAATATCAAGCTAATTTAATAAGAACAACTCCCAATATTTAAATGAGAAAAATAAATAACATAGACAATTTTTACACAAATGGGATTTTTTTCTAAAAAAATAATAAGAATAATTTGTATGGCAAGGAAAACAAAAACAAATGTATTAACAATGTCCATGGTTTGAAAAGTCCTTTGGGTAATCATTATTTCATGGAACAGACCAGAAAAAATATTATTAGAAAATATTGAAACTTATTTTTAAAATAGGTCTGAGCCCAATACCGAGGAATTCTCTTTGGTTCCCAATATTTCAAATTTCGAAACGTCTTTCCTATTTAATTTTGGGATTATCAAGAAATGTTTCCTTAATCTCTGTCTTCCTCTCTCGATTTCCGTCAGTCCAAAACATAAATCTTATTTAAGGTCTATCCCTCATCTAGCTGTGATTACCAGAAACCTACATGGCAAATTTCTCTCTTCACCTCTCTCTTCGAAAACTTTAAAATTTTCCTTGGGCTAATATTTATTTCAACACTTCCACCTCTCTGATATTTTAACGAATAATTCTCTTAAAAAAAATTGTAGTCCATGGACATTGCAATAAAAAAATCAATAAATATGTGTTCTTAATTATTAAAAACAACAAAAAATATTCTTATGTTTTTTTTTATTTCATTTTTATATATAAAAGAAAATTGTATCGAAAGGAAAACCACAAAAAAATAAATATTAGGGATTCGTTAAAAAAATTTGCAACTTTTTTAGGGGACAGAAAATGGTGTCCCGCTCGAACAAGAACAATTTTTTTTTGTAGAATGTGGCAAAAGAAAAAAAGAAATTATAATTTTTGTTACTATATATACAACACTTAAATGCTAATATATACATATATATGAAATGTATTATACAAAAGAAGCTCGTCAAATAAAAAAGTATTAATTATAATAAATACAAAACAAAAACATATCTGTTGAATTATATATAAAAATAAAATAAAACAAAACAAATAAAGTACTGACAAGACAAAACAAGTAATTTATTACCGAAAACAATGATATTAAATATAAAAAACAAGCAGAAAAACACTTCAATAATAGTATATAAATTTATATTTAATATAATATCTCTCTCCCACTCTAAAGAAATCACTTTCACTCTTTTTTTCTACAATAAAAAAATAAAAGCCACAATAAAACTTCCTCCTACTGATTACACGAGTTCATCAAATACTATCACATAATTCTAATATCACAAAATCCTATACATACTAACGAGTACATTGCCGCCTGTTTTGTAATACGACTGAATTTTAAAGTGAAAGAAATTCGTTACTTGAATCCAATTCCAGACTTCCAGAAACGATTGCAACGTAAACAACGAAGGGATAAGCAAACACATCTAGCCAATATATGCCTACGAGCGTTGTCAAACAAATTGTATGAAATGATTGTGATCAAAAATCGATATTTTGATTAATACATTTTTTATCGTATCAAAAATTCAGAAAACTTTGTGGGCAGTCCGCAATAAAGATTTCAAAGTTAAAGTAGGTATAGTTTTCTCTGAGAAACCGAAAAAACAATGTATGCGTCTGTGGGTTTAATTTGTTAACATAGAGGTATTTTATCCTCTGAACCAATATCCAATAAGATCAATATATCAATATCACAACTTACAACCACTTCGATTGAAATACAAATACAAAATTTTGTCGTAATATCAAAAATTGAACGTGATATTTTTTTCTATGAGAAACCAATATAATAAATTACAACCACTTCGGCCTAGGGCCCAACATTTTTCTAAGCTCTTACATGTGTAATAACCTCAAAATATGGACCTTGAAAATCCGCAATACCAAAATATATCTACATAGGTTGGAAATCCTGGTTAATTTCGTTACTATACCTACACATAGACAAGAACAATTTCAAACCCTTGATGATTGTTACGGTATTGTTGTTTTTAGAACTGTCGTGCAATGTGTAACGAAGTTTTCTCGTCGGCTGAGATTAGCCCAGTCTTGCCTTGGGTCTCCATAAGGATACATAAAACGCTATTGATTGAGAAGTATAGTGTCTCCTTTTTGGAGTTCAAACCCGCTGTTTATAAATTTGATTGCTACCCAATTACTTAGCTGGCTTTTGAAAGACCATTTGTTAAAAAAAGATTTCCAGGCATGTCGGTCTTGTGCTCATATTTTCCAGTTTTAAAGACCATGTTCCAAAATGTTGTATTTCACTTGATCGTTCCATCGAATTCGCAGCCTTCTGCGTAAACCATCAGTTGAGTCTTTTTTATATGCCTATTGTGCTAGGGTATTCCCATCCATCCTCACAACATGACCTAGCCAACATAGTCGCTATAGCTCACTACGTCTGACTATGTCGGAGAATGGATGGTACAACTAATGGTTCATTCGACGGCGATATTCACCCGCGCCAGCGCAGATCGGACTATAGATATTTCGGAGGCACGTTCTCTCAAACACTCTTGTTCCATAAACCAATCTTAAAAACGATTTCCAGGCGTGTCGGTCTTATGCTCATCTCTTCCAATTTAAAAGACCATGTTCCGAAATGTTGTCTTTCACTTGAGCGTTTCATCGAATTCGTGGCCTTCTCCTTCTGGGTGAACCATCAGTTGACTCGCTTTTATATGCCTTTTAAGCTGGGGAGTCCTTATCCATTCTCGCAACATAACCTAGCTAACGTAGTCGCTGCAGTTCAATACGTCTAACAGTTCCGATGTCCGAGAATAGCTGGTACAACTAGTGATTCATTCGACGGCGATATTCACCGCAAGCGCAGATCGGACCATAGATCTTTTGGAGAAATTTTCTCTCAAACACTACAAGAGCTTGCGCAAATACCCATGCTTCAGATTCATATAACAGCAAGGGTGGTATCAGCGTCTTGTAGACTGTTAGTTTGGTCTGCTTTGGGTTGCTTTCTCAGAATATGGTAGCATCTGTTGGCCAACACTATTCTCCTACGGATTTCAAAGTTGATGCTATTAGATTTGTTTATGGCGGTACCGAAGTATATAAAATCGTTCACTACCTCAAAGCTGTAGTTTCTAAGTTCTAAGTCCTTGCGCGCTGATACCATCAGCTTGGTCTTTTCGACATTCACTCGACCCATTATATCGACGTCGTCGGCGAGGCGAGTAACATATGGTGTTTGGGGTACAGAGTGCAATTTTCTTTTCACATTTGTATCTCGTATGATCAGTTGAGTCTTTTTTATATGCCTATTGTGCTAGGGTATTCCCATCCATCCTCACAACATGACCTAGCCAACATAGTCGCTATAGCCCACTACGTCTGACTATGTCGGAGAATGGATGGTACAACTAATGGTTCATTCGACGGCGATATTCACCCGCGCCAGCGCAGATCGGACTATAGATATTTCGGAGGCACGTTCTCTCAAACACTCTTGTTCCATAAACCAATCTTAAAAACGATTTCCAGGCGTGTCGGTCTTATGCTCATCTCTTCCAATTTAAAAGACCATGTTCCGAAATGTTGTCTTTCACTTGAGCGTTTCATCGAATTCGTGGCCTTCTCCTTCTGGGTGAACCATCAGTTGACTCGCTTTTATATGCCTTTTAAGCTGGGGAGTCCTTATCCATTCTCGCAACATAACCTAGCTAACGTAGTCGCTGCAGTTCAATACGTCTAACAGTTCCGATGTCCGAGAATAGCTGGTACAACTAGTGATTCATTCGACGGCGATATTCACCGCAAGCGCAGATCGGACCATAGATCTTTTGGAGAAATTTTCTCTCAAACACTACAAGAGCTTGCGCAAATACCCATGCTTCAGATTCATATAACAGCAAGGGTGGTATCAGCGTCTTGTAGACTGTTAGTTTGGTCTGCTTTGGGTTGCTTTCTCAGAATATGGTAGCATCTGTTGGCCAACACTATTCTCCTACGGATTTCAAAGTTGATGCTATTAGATTTGTTTATGGCGGTACCGAGGTATATAAAATCGTTCACTACCTCAAAGCTGTAGTTTCTAAGTTCTAAGTCCTTGCGCGCTGATACCATCAGCTTGGTCTTTTCGACATTCACTCGACCCATTATATCGACGTCGTCGGCGAGGCGAGTAACATATGGTGTTTGGGGTACAGAGTGCAATTTTCTTTTCACATTTGTATCTCGTATGACCTTTTCCAGCAGAATGTTAAACAGGTCACAGGACAAACTGTCACCTTGTCTGAATCCTCGATCGATATAAAAGTGCTCCGATAGGCTTTTTCCAACGTTTACTACCGACCTTGTGCCAGTTAAATTTATCCTCCATAGCCGTATTAATTTTGCAGGAATGCTGAACGCAAATTTGACTTTAAAAACACCTCAGAACGAATGGTGCTGTTGACTGGGGCTTTATAGCCAACGAATAGGTGGAATGTGTCGATGTGTTTTTCGTGGGTCTTTTTCAGGATTTGACACAGAGTGAAAATCTGGTCTATGGTGGGTTTACTAGGTCTGAAGCCGTATAGGTATGATCGAATAATGTCATTGACCATTGGCTTCAGCCGTTCACAAAGCACGCTGGCTAGAACTTTATATGCGATGGGAAGGAGACTTATTCCTCTATAGTTGGCACATATCGGCTTGTAACCTTTTTTGTGCACGGGACACAGGATGCTGAGGTTTCTATTCTGACCTCATCTTGGCTAGGTGGTATACACTCTATACCGTCATCTCTTATTGGTTCTAGGGTATCTTCTTCTGGGGTATCTTCAAAACACTGCTTGTATATGTCACCTTTTTTCTTCTTAATCTCTACAGGAAGATGTGCCTGCACCAAAAACTTCGGTTTGGTGTTTTACTCGTTGGTAACATTTCCGGACTTCATTCTGTCTGCTGTACATCTTGATCAAACAAGATAAACTTAATGTTAAATCTGATAAATTGGAAAAAGAAACTTGGAACATTAGTCCATTGCTAGTTCATTGCGGTGTTCAAAAGACCATACTCAAATACTGTAGTAGTATTTTAAGCATAGCTAAGAGGACAGTAAATAATTTGAAGCGACATGCCCGAAGCAACAACTGTAGTCCAGCCGAATATAACGGAGTACAGAAAATAGATAGTCAAGTTCTTCGAATGAAAAGTCATCATTCTTTGTGGTTGATGGAACTGGCAGCTTAAATGCAATGTCAATTGAACTGAGTGGCCATTAGAACGATATAAGGCAACTGGAGGAGGTGAACGAACTAGTTCAATTTTCGATCACTGTACTGAACGATATTTCCCAAGACTAGTCTGATGTAAGCTGACCTCAGTGGATGAAATTAAAATACTTATGTTTGCGGTGCAACAACGTGAATGAGAATTATATGGTAGTGTAGAAGATGCGCGTAAATGTCAATGCTTTCGTTGTTGATACTCATGAGGACGTCATGCGAATTCGTTGTTATGATAGATGGAGCGATAGAAGATGCAGGTAAATGTCAATGCTTTCATTGTTGATACCCATGAGGACGTCATGCGAATTTGTTGCTATGGTGGATGGAGCGATCATTTTGTTGTATGTATGTTACTTTTGTCAAAAGACGTACTTACATGGTTAAATTAACATAGAATTATAGATTTATAGATTTCCGTTGAATATTTCGATAAGTTACAAAGAGAATACATAATCTTAAATACCAGGATGATTTTATATCAATGCTGCACAACCATGGAAAATGATTAGAAATTTGATCTTTGTTTTCCATTTTCTTATATCTTTTTAAAAGGTGGATTCTCAGCTACTCTCACATTTTTGTTTACGGAAAATCTTTCAATGGGTGTAATCTAAAATAGAATTCCACAGAACTTTTTATGAGATCGGAGAACAGGAAATAGTCTAGGTCTATATTAATTTTTAGAATATTAAGTTATTCAAATCGCGATATCTAAAACTGCACTCATTGCTTAGACCAGCTGACCTGGTATAAAAATTATTAACCTGGTGTATATTGCTTCGAAGTGGGGTGTGGGTCCGCCTGAACTTTATGAATGCCCATATGAAAAAGTCCAATTGTGTTATGATACAAACATGATGGTTAATCGATCAGCCTAAACCAATTGATACTAATTGACAGAATCAGGAATGTGGGCACGTTTTATCGAATTCAAGTGTGACATCCCTTTTGCCACAACTCGAATTACATACTAATCTTTATCAGAATAAAACTTTAGATATTTGTCCGCCTATATCATCTTCTGTTGTAATCACGAAGAGCTCACAAAATTTAAGATAGATCTCGGACATTTTACACATACACTTCTACCACTCATAGGAAATTTGAATATTATAATATTTGGTATTTTGGGTAAGTTTGTCAATCGAATTGGCTCCAATTTAGTACTTTGGATTTTCAATGGATGGTACATTTTCCTCCCAAAGTTGTCAATATTAATCTACTTTTTCGAAAAGCACTTTTTTGAACCAATTCATCTTTATGAATGTTTTATGAAGTTTTCCACTCTTTCAATACGGAATTTCTTTCGCTTTATAAATTATGACGAACAAACAATACAGGCTCACTCTCTCTCTTTCTCTCTCTCGCCCTAAACTAACACTCGAACTATAATAACTTAAATAATGGCATCAAAGCTTCATTTGATTTCCCCTCTTTATCTCTCTATATTGAGCAATAGTAAAATCTGCAGATATCTCTTCTTTATGTTCCAAGCTTATGAATTGTTATGTTACAACATGCTATCGATTATTATTATTAATATTATTACAAATTAACAATAATGCAAAAAAGAAACATTGCAAAAATTCTATAGAAAATGGAAATTATTAGCAAATAAGAAAAACTAAAACAAAAATAAATAAATTATATATACAAATTGAAAAGTAAATATATATTAAAATGAAATGAAAAACAAAAAAATATATATACATATATATAATTTTTTGTATGGCTTTAGTGTTCAACGTATGTTTGTTTATTATATTTTAGTTAAATAATTATTAACAAAATATATATACATTAAAAACATATATTTATATTTAGCGGAAATTAATAAAAAAACAACAACATAATAATAAAAATATTAAAAATGAAAAAAATGAAAACACTTCATACAGCATTACAAATAATCACACTATCAAGGTGTTTTAGAAAACAAAATTATTTTAAATTCAAGAACAAAACAAACAAACATAATATTTATATATATAAAAACAAGAAAAACAAACTGAAAAATTATATATAAATAACCATAAACGAAACAACAACAAAATCACAGAAAAAAACATTGTAGGGATCATTTTATTGAAAAATAATAAAGAAAAACAAAAAGAAGTATATTAAAAATAATTGCAGTTATTACAAAAACAAATAAATACTAAATCATTCTACTATAAACGAAATACAAAAATAAGATAAATAAAAACCAACTTGATACAAAGAATTCAAATTCCAACTATTCTAATTATTATTATGACGATGATGATGATGAAGTTGAAAATAATGAAAGCATAAATGATATTATAATGAAAAACAAAAACAAATAACTAAAACCCAAATTATATATCAAAAAACAAAAAACAAAACATATCTTAATATGAATAAATCAACTAAAAACAAACAAAATAATAAAAATTCATATAATAAAATATACATACTGTATGAACAAAAAAAATTATGATTGATGTTTTATTTTGCAAAATGAAAGGAAAATTAGGAACTTTTAGCTCTAATCGTTGTTGAAAAATTATTATTTTTATAAGAAAAACGATATTAAAAGACATAGACTTATAGATGTAGAAATCAGTAAGGAAAGTATTAAACCTTATGAAACTCTTCGCCACTTGGGTATATTCTATATAGTCTCCTAACAGACATCGCCTTTTTGAAAGTACATTGACATGAAAGTGAGCGAAAGATATATAAGAACTTTGGTGCACCATGTCTATTTAATCGGACGAAAATATATAAATATATCTGAACCGATTTTCACGAATGTTGGCACACATCATTATAGACTTAATTCAGTACGCTATGCCAAATTTCGTGCAAATCGAAAGATATTTGGGGACTTTGGCGCACCATTTACCTTAAATCGGACGAAAAAATATATATGGGAGCTATATCTAAATCTGAACCGATATCCACGAAACTTAACACACATCATTCTATACTTAATTTAGTACGTTATGCCAAATTTCGTGGAAATCTAAAAATAATTAGGGACTTTGGTTCACCATTTACATTAAATCGGACGAAAACATATATGGGAGCATTTCTAAATTTGAACAGATTTTCACGAAACTTAGCATACATCATTCTAGACTTTATTCAGTACTCTATACCAAATTTCGTGCAAATCGAAAGATATATAGGGACTTTGGCGTACCATTTATCTAAAATCGGACGATATTATATATGAGAGCTATATCAAAATCTTAACCGATTTTTCCCAATTTCAATAGGGTTCGTCCTTGGGCCAAACAAGTGAGCTGAGCCAAATTTCATCCAAATCAGATGATAAATGCGACCTGTACTTTGTTTACAATTTAACATCAACAGACGGACGGGTATGTCTAAATCGACTCAGAAAGTGATTCTATGTATATTCTCAAAAGGAGCCATGGGTAGATCTCGTTTCCTTTTGCCTGTTACATAAAAAGTATGTGGAATACCAAATTACAGTCAATTGGGTTGGAAATGCGGATTTCACCTTTAAAATACTAAAAAAGGAGCGATACATTTTTATGAGGGCGATGCCCAAACATGGATAATCGATCCATATTCGCCAAAAAACGTAACCCTCAAATTTGAAATTTTACAGGAGAAGGTTTGTTTTAATAAATTCAGATTTAATAAAGCTATTATTTTTAAATTTAGAACTATAGTTTAAAACAAAACTAGTTTATAACCAAACTATAGTTCTACATTTCAAAATAATAGCTTTACTAAAAAAAACTTGCTCCTGTAAAATTTCAAATTTGAGGGTTACGTTTTTTGGCGAATATGGCTCGATATATTAAACATTTTCTATTAAATTAGTTTCACCTTCGAAATGACAATATTTTTGAAGAAAATACGCCTAAAAGCTTCAAAATACTAAAAATCTGACTATATCGAAATGTTTCTGAAAAGGCTGGAATCACTGTGTGAGAACGAGTTGTTAAATGCGTCCAAAACATTCAATATACCGAAAACAGGACCGACCGTTAAATTGGGGCTCTGCCAAAACGTGGAGCTATATAGCAAATATGCTGCAAATTCTTTCACGCTTATGGTCTGATAATCACTAAAAAATTTTTTTCTTTAAAAAAATCACGCTTATGGTCCAGATAAATAAAAGAATTCTTTAAAAAATCACGCTTATGGTCCTGATAAATAAAAATATTCTTTAAAAAATCACTCTTATGGTCCTGATAAATAAAAATATTTTTTAAACCAGTGAGCGGAGCAGTATAGTCGGACGGGGCCGACCATATGATACCCTACACAACTACCACGGAACTCAAATTTTCTTCGGATGTTTATTCCGAGCCTGGACAATATTTCGCGATATTTTCACCCTCTTGCCCGATTAGAGGTAAACAGCACCACTTCTTTACACTGACATATTTTCCGAATATTACGAGTATTCAGTACAGCTATTGTCCAGATTCCCTTCACCGTGGATTGTGTTGTGATGTTCGGCTTTCATTTGTGGTATATAGATCGTCTCGAAAAGAACACAAAAATAATTAAGTTTTCGGTCCACTTCATTCCAAAATTATTATCTGATTATCACCGAACATTATAGGCGTTGTCCTTGACCAAAACTGGAACCTCATGGAACATTTCAAAGTGATCAGCGCTATAGTTCCGCTCTCTAGAGTGATAATGGGTTACTAAATAATATAGGAATGTGGAGGTACCTGTAAATATTTAGGTGTAACTCCCACATCCGAGCACATACGAGGATATAATAGGTATTACTTTAAAGGTCAACCACTCCTCTTGGATACATTGTCAACTTCTTGGGTCTATGTCCTTCAGGAGTAAATATATACGCCATAGAATACAAATTTTGTCATTTTTCACACAAAAGTCAGGGTCCATTTGACCCGCTAAATATTGACCGATCTTTATCAAAACAGGCATGTTTATTCTTTGACCCGATCCCCTTCTCCATGCTAAATTTCACGATGTTCGGGCCACTATTGCGGCCTCTGCAGCGACCAGAAAAACCGACAAAAATTTAGTATTTGGTCCATTTCATCCCCTAAATATTAAACGATCTTTCCCAAAAACAATAGGGGTCTTTATTGGCCAGAACCCATCCTACATGCAAAATTTCGTGAAGATTGGTCCATAACTGTGGCCTGCAGCGTGTTTACAAATTATAATGGACAGACGGACGGACACACATGTCTAGATCGACTCAGCTAGTCGAGATATGACGATCGGTATACTTAAAGGTGGGTCTAGGACAAATATTTCGCGGCGTTACAAACTTTTGGGGCTGCACAAAGCTATAACACCCTGACAACATAGTTGTGTAGGGTATAAAAATCCACACTTATGGTCCTGATTATCCCATAAAAATATTCTTCAAAAAACAAACGATTATAGTCTTGGTGATCCAAAAAAAAATTTTTTAAAAACCCAGGATAATCAAAAAAAAATATTCCTTAAAAAGTCCACGCTTCTGGCCCTGATAATCCTTAAAAAATATTATTTAAAAAAATATTATATTATTATTTAAAAAACCAACGGTTATGGCTCTGATAATTCTTAAAAATATTATTTATTATAATCCTGATAATCCCTAAAAAATATTTTTTAAAAAATTCACGCTTATGGTCCTGATAATCCCTAAAAATATTCTTTAAATGTTAACTTTTATGGTCCTGGTTATCTTAAAAAAATAAACTTTGAAAAATCCAAGCTTATGTCTCTGATAATCCCTAACGAATATTATTTAGAGATTATCCAAAAAAATATTCTTTAAACGCTTTAACTACTTTAAAATAATTTGAAAATCTAAAAACTTGTTTAAAGAATATTTTTCTGAAGGGTACAATAGGCGCAGTTTTTTTAAAGAATATTTTGCAATGACCAAAGGAACAGAACATCTTTCCAAGGACCAAGATGAGGATAATATTTTTTCAAAGACCAAAACAAGGCGTGAATTAATTAAAAACATCTTTTTACAAGATCAAGAACATTCTCGTTTAAGGGAACCCCCCCCCCCCCCCCATTCACGATTTTAATTTTTCAAGATTTTCAATGGGCTGGTAAATGAATACAAATGCTTGTTAAGGTTTGTAACTTTACACATATATCATTGAAGATTTAAAAGAGAAGAAAAATAATTTACAAAAAATGTTTGTTATTGTTTTGTTGTTGTTTTTTGTAATTAAAGAAAAGTCCTTATTTTTGATGGCGGGCATGATAACTCCTCACTGGAACATCGGAATCCGAAAATTCCAACGGTGTTAGAAAGAGTACATGTCTGGCTCTCGTATGAACTAGGATTATTGACTTCGCTCTAAAATTAACAAAATTACGGACCTTTGAAAAAATATTTTTGGAAAATCGCCTATTTTTTACCAAAACCCAAGTCAAAAAATAAGGAAGATCTTCACCGATTGGCTTTATCCTAGTTCATACGAGAGTATACACTCCCAGAGAAACGTTGCAAAATTTGGAACCGATTGTATTATTAGTTTTTGAGTTATCGTGCCCGCCATTCGCAAAAAAATGTTTAGAGAAAAACGCGTTTAAAGTTTGAGAAGCCCTTCAGCCGTCACTTGATGCTGACACAATAAATCGGCTATATCTTCAAGAGTTCTTGAGATTTTCACTTGAAATTTTGTAGAGACATTCTTTAATCAGTGTAGATTCGAATTATATCAACAAAAATGTTGACCCCGAGAATGGGGGGGGGTCCCCTTAAACAATATGTTTATGTAGGGCATATGTCAAACCATTGATCTATATAAACAATTTTCTGCAAAAATGGGGGATCTTCGTCAAGGCCTTGAGATTTGATAAGGTAAAGTGTAGTATTTTCGAACTACGGGTTCGTAATGCAGCGTTGGTACAACACTGTGGAATTAAAGTTAAAGTCTTAAAAAATTGCCGAGATGGCCCAGATAATACATAAAAATGTTTTCTTAAAAAAATCCCGTTTATAGCTCCAAAGTCTTTAAAAAAATGGCAAAAAAAATCATCTTATATAATGGACTTAAAAATACTTTGAAAATATTAAACAACTTAGGCTTACATTTTACATTTTAATCATGCTAGAAAAAGTATTCTTTAAAAATCCATGGATCATTAAAAAATATACGTTTCTAATCGACCTTAACAAATCTATTAATTACATTTCTTTTATAAATTACTGTGAATCGCGGATTTTAATATTCAAGAGGTAATTGTAATTCACCCTAATCAAATCAATTAAAAATACAAATCTTATTCGGATATGCGATGTAAAAAAAGAAACACATGCATTTAATTACGTTTTTCTTTAAATGGTTTTTAATTTATTCTGCATAATAATAGAGGCGGTGATTTGTGGCGTCTCCAGTAGCTGTACTTAAACAGCAGCAGGGTAACTACTGGTCATATCTGTTTTATGCGATCGATATTTGCATACACAAATTACAAATTGCAGCGTTATTTTACATGCACTCCATTTGTATTTGCATAACAAATGAAGCAACACCAACTATGCATTCACATATATATGTACCTACCTACAGACATAGCTATTGATGTTGGAAGAGATGCTGCGACGATCGTTATTAAGCCATTAACTCCTCTATTGTGTATAGGTTTTTTTAGTTGCATCTCAAAGGTATTTCTGTTCTAATGCAGACACATAGATATGGATATTTACATAGCTATCTTAGCGGCATGTGGCCAAACCCGGAAATGTAAAAAAAAGCTGTTAAACTACGAGCTATGGCCAACTATAAATTAACCATTTCTATGATGGTGTCGATCGATAGTTAATAGCAAGACTATCATCATCCTCATCGTTTTTGTTGTTGTCGTCGTCATCTAATTGAGTATTTAAATAGTATTTTAATAGACACGTTTATTCGGTGGCATACATTCACTTGAACAAACAACAATAGAAAGAAACGTCCATAATTACAAATATCGACAATTTTGTAAACAATTTTACATTTTTGCTGGCACTAAATGAAGACATATCAATAGTTGGAATTAATTAATGTTTTATTGGCAATATTTCATAAATATAATTTTACATGTTTAACATTTGGGATATATTGATGGGAATATTTAGATGGTAATGCTCAACACTGCGACATATGTAAATTACATGCTATTATTTTATATTTGTGGATGGAAGTTTAAAAGAAAACATGCATAGTACTGTTAACATCGTAATAAAATAAAACAATGACATTTTTTTTATTTTGCGTCTAATATGTACATATTAATATTTAACATGTGAAAAAAGCTGAACTTTGGATACCCTCCACCATACATATACAGTAACTTCGGGTAATGTGGACCATGCGTCTAATGTGGACCACCCCCATATCCAAGAAAATGCTTCAAATATTTCAATGTCGCCTTGATATATGTTTTCCTAATTAGTAAAAACAAACGTCTAACATGCTTTTTAGTACATTATTGCAATTTTGAAAATTTAGTTAAGTTCTTATTGATTTATTTATCACAAGAGTCAAACAATTTGTTTTTCTCAATTATAAAGAAGTTATATAGAACTTTATTTTTTTCAATATAAGTGAACGTGTAGCTGTAATTACAATCGGTTAGTTTTAATTGTTATTTATTTTTTAAGCCAAAAAATATTTTTAAATGAACAAATGAAAAGTCGGGTAATGTGGACCACAATAAAAAAAAACGGGACATTTTCATGAGGAAAAGATCCAAACATGGCCCCATATTAAAAAAAAAATTTGAGGAGGGTTTCTAACCTCTGAAAACTCGATATGCGAAATTACAGCTGCTTCAGTTGAATATTGAAGCTAGAACCTTCAAAATACCGCAAATGGGGCGGTACCCTTAAATAAGGGCTATTCCAAAAAATATATGGGTTCATACCCATATGCTTTGCATTGATTGTTACCCAAGATTGCAATACATTGAAATTTATCGCAACCAATCCACAACCTACTTTTTAACTTACTGGTCCACATTACCCGCCAAGTATTTTTTATTCGCAGTTATGAGTTTTTTTAATATAATGCAATAACATTTTTATAGTCAAATATATATAATGGTAGACCTGGAATATATTTAGACGACAAATCTATGTCGTGAAAACAATTTGTTTTAATTTTTACCGTTGGTACGCCCACAATATCAAAAAAAAAAGAAAATGGTGGTCCACATTACCCGAAGTTACACTACTGATAGGAAACATAACTAAAAGTATTGTTGTAAACCGTGTATATACAAATACAATTTTTAATCAATTTAAATGACATTTTTCCTAAAATCGCAAAAAACCAAAATGTGGAAACATTTTGAAGACGCATGGTGGGTGAAACATGTGTATAAAATCCCCAAAATATTGCAATATAGAAGACAAAGTTAGAAAAGTAGAAAGACAAAGTTTATTTCACACATTTCCATAGTGTGAGTCGGGTGTATTCATGTTTTTTCATATAAAAGAAAAAACTTTTTTGAAATAAAAAAGGCCCATGATGATAGATTGATATGTTATTATTGCGTATAATTTGTTTAAAATCACAAATTGAACATGGAACACCATTAAAAGCAAATTTTAAATAGATACTTTGTCTTCAATTTTCTTCAACTGAATTTCTCGCTTGACACAAACAGCTGATTTGAAGTAAGGCCGAAAAAGATAGGGTTACCAAATGTTCCTCTTTAATCAATAAACAAATTAATGATATTACAGAGTTTTTCATACATATATTTTATGTTGCGAATAATAAAATATTAAGAAATAATAATAAAATTGCCGTTAGAATTAACGAAATTACTAAAAAACACAGAAACAATGTTAAAAACGAATACAGTTTATATTGTATGGCAACACTATTTCTGCAAAGTACCATGTCGACGTTTATTTTTGTCGCAGTTCAAAATTTAAAATTCACGTGAGAAGCAGAACAGGAGGTAGTTTCTGAGGTGAAGTGTATGTGAAAAGAACACACCGTGGGTTCCAGAACATACCCGATTGATTATATTGTGTAGGAATTACCGAACAATTAGAGTTATCATTATATAAGATGATAAAAGAGTAAAGAAATTGACTGACGTAACGATTCATCAACGCCCCGGCGAAACGGCTGAAGCTAGAATGCGAATTAAGGTTGAGAAGTAGGTTCGATATAAGGAGCTACAAAGTCAGCTCCTTATATCGAACCTACTTCTCAACCATATGGGAAATTACAAAAATATGGGAAATTACAAAAATCTTTTAAATACCTTGAAACTGAGGTTTGCAAGGTTATAACTCGCGAAATATGAACATATTGCATATAATTTAAATTAATTTCTATAAAATGAAGTGTTCTTGTCAAAATCTTAAAATATTGGTAATAAATTGCGTGGAAGCTTTGATGGTGGTAATGTAAAAAAAATGGGTGAAAATGTGTTGAAGCCAACGAGTTTTTTTGTGTTCGTTCCTGATTTTTAGCTAAACTACACAACGCACACACATGTGATCAGCGACTAAGTTGCAGAATACTCCATGGACAATATGGTTGTAATGTATGATTTTTCGATATAATCACTGCATCCAACCAAAAAGGATGCTGACATTTTGAAGCCGGATTTTCGGTGTTTTTTGAAATTTTTCTTATAATTTGGATGAGCATCCAGATAATGGACTAAACTAATTATAGGATTGTAGAACTCGTGATTTTACTTCGTTTAGTGTATATCTCATGAATGTGCTCACCGTAGGTTCTTTGTTATTGGATTCCAAAGACAAAAATTTGGTGCGTAAATTTTTATAAAAAACTTTTTTTTTTTTTTTTGAGTCTAAAATTAGGAAAGTCCATTCAAATTCAGTGGAACCACGCGTGATTTTAGTTTTTTACGTGCCGAATCTAATGAGCCCATTCATGTTCAATTCCGCCCAATAAAACGGCGGATATAGGTACCTTGACTGTGCTTCTATTTGTTTTTCGCGACAATTTAACCGTAATTCAATGTGATTTGACAAGTATGCAAAGAAAACAAATGTGTTTAACCATTTGTGAAGAAATTCGCGAATTACAACAAATCGGAATTAATTTAATTTATATTTGAAATACAAGATTTAAAATCGCTATAACTTTGTGCGCAGCATCCGAATTTGTGAACGCGAACATATTTCGAATCAGCATATTTTTCTAACCTATGTACCAAAAATAATGAATGTGCTCACAAAAAAATTTTTCAAATTTTTTTTTTATGGAATTTTAAAAGAATTTTGTAATTTCCCATATGTATACGAAAAGTGCTATATGGTACTATATTCGGTACAAATTTAATTTGGAGGTACAAATTGAGGTGTAGTCCTAAAAATTTAAATTATCATTACCGTCGAAGTGTAGGATTCGGATATGTACGTAGTTTTGAAATTTTTTATCTATGTACGAAAAGTAAACTAAATCGTATTATAATTGGTACAATTTGGATTTGGGTGAACCGATAGAGCTGGAACAATGTAATTTGGAGTCAGGATCATTGTAGATGTGTAGGATTAGGGTCAGGATTCAGTTTAAGAATGGTATCAAATTTGGTACAATTTGTGTTTTAGGTAAACCAATAGAGCTAGAATCATGAAACTTGGAGTCAGGATTCATGTTAAGCTGTATGATTGAGATACGAAATTTGTACTAATGTGTACTAAATTTGGTACAATTTAAATTGTGGGTGAAGCGATAGAGTTGGAATCCTGAAACTTGTATTAAGGATCACTGTGGGGGTGTAGAATTGAGGTATGTAAGAATTTTTGAAAATTGGTACTACTGTGTACTAAATTTGGTACAATTTGAATTGTGGGTGAACCGATAGAGTTGCAATCCTGAAACTTGGATTTAGGATCACTGTGTGGGTGTTGGTTTGGGTTAAGTTGGAAGTTTTTAAAATTCGTACTACTTTGTACTAAATTTGGTACAATTTAAATTGTGGGTGAAGCGATAGAGTTGCAATCATGAAATTTTGATTTCGTATCACTGTGGAGGTGGAAATTGGTACTACTGTGTACTAAATTTGGTGCAATTTGAATTGTGGGTGAACCGATAGAGTTGGAATTTTGAAACTTGGATTTAGGATCACTGTGTGGGTGTTGGTTTGGGTTAAGTTGGAAGTTTTTAAAATTCGTACTACTGTGTACTAAATTTGGTACAATTTGAATTGTGGGTGAACCGATAGAGTTGGATTTAGGATGTGGGGGTGTAGGATTGGGGTATGTAGGATTGGGGAAATTGTACTAATATGTACTAAATTTGATACAATTTATATTGCGAACCAATAGAGTTGGAATCCTGAAACTTGGATGTATGTTTGGATTAAGTAGGAAGTTTTGAAAAAAATGTGCATTAAATTTAATACTATTTGGATTTGGTTGAACCGATAAGACTTTAATCCTGTAACTGGGGAAATAAGTTTTTCATTGGATTATATGAAGTATATAGTAATGGAAAGCAATGGAAATGAAATCGGTTATATGATTTCTGTTGGATGGTTGAGGTTATGGAAATTTATATTAATTTGTGTTAATTCGAATTTATACTAATTCAAGAATGTCCCTACAAAATTTCAAGTGAAAATCTCAAGAACTCTTGAAGATATAGCCGATTTATTGTGTCAGCATCAAGTGACGGCTAAAGGGCTTCTCAAACTTTAAACGCGTTTTCTCTAAACATTTTTGTGTGAATGGCGGGCACGATAACTCAAAAACTAATAACCCAATCGATTTCAAATTTTTACACGTTTCTCTGTGAGTGTAGTGCTATCGTATGAACTAGGATAAAGCCAATCGGTGAAGATCTTCCTAATTTTTTAACTTGGGTTTTGATCAAAAATCGGCGATTTTTCAAAAATATTTTTTCAAAGGTCCGCCATTTTGTTAATTTTAGAGCAAAGTCAGTAATCCTAGTTCATACGGGAGCCAGACATGTACTCTTTCTAACACCGTTGGAATTTTCGGATTCCGATGTTCCAGTGAGGAGTTATCATGCCCGCCATAAAAAATAAGGACTTCTCTTTAATTACAAAAAACAACAACAAAAAATTTTTGTAAATTATTTTTCTTCTTTTTTAAATCTTCAAATATATATGTGCAAAGTTACAAACCTTAAGAAGTATTGGTATTGATTTACCAGCCCATTGAAAATCTTGAAAAAATAAAATCGAGAATGGGGGGTTCCCTTAAATGGAACTAAACTTGGATTTAGGCGAACCTTTGGAGCTCGAATCATGAAATTTGGTACTAAATGGTACTTAAATTTCAGGCATATGCTATATGAAAAAAATTATATATGTAATGATGATCAAATTAATGTGATAACAAAATGTACACATATTGGTTATGTCAAATATCACCAAAGTTTGTTTTCAGTTATATATCTACTTAAAAATGTTTCAAAAAATTGAGATATAGAGGTAGATTTGAAAAACGTTCTATATGAGAACATATGTACTAAATGGTACTATAATATTAATAACGGTCGGTATAGGGTTTTAAATACATCCCACATTCGCTAACGAAGTAGCGGGTATATGCTAGTATTAAGATAAAGCTTCCACCGGCGGTATTTTTCCAAATGTTTATTCTTTTTATTTTTCCCACAGCCCTGAAATATATATTTTTATATGTTTTTTTATTATTGTATAAACATAATAATTAATTGTTTCTTCTTTTATTATTTCAGCTCTTAAACTCAAAATAGCCGAATATGCTGAATATATTTTCATATATTTTAAAAATTGGCTTACAAGTGGTTAAAATAAAGGCCGAACAATAGTTTTAGTTTTACAAAATGTTAAGAATAAGGTAATAAACCCAATTCCATAATGATGCCAAATTTAAATAAATTAAACATATATTTCTAAGAAAAACAAACAGATAACACAAACACAAATCACGAATTTATTATCAAATAATTAACTTCCATGTTAACCTTACAATCTAAGTTATTTGTTCTTCTTTAAGAAATGGAATAATGAAGGGAATTGTAAGGTTTTAAAGTTAATAAGGTCAACAAAATGTTGCATATGGTTCACATATATTTATGGAAAAATCAGACAGGTCCTTTATTGTAATTAAGAAAATTTTTCATTTGGAACCCCAAAAGGCTCGTCTTGAAAGCCTACAACTATACGCAACAATTTGCGGATCTTTAATACTAATATCAAATATGATTGACAATACGTATATGTAAGAGAAATAACATTGAATTATTATTAAATTTTGAATTCGATTTTGATGAAATGCAATGCTGTGATGATTATGGGACGATATACCAGTTTACAGGTTGTTAAGTACCTACCTAACAGAGAATATAGATGCGAATATAAACCAATTGAGGAGTCTTCTAATATGTAATAAGTTATTGATTTTATTAAATATGAATTGATATGAGAAAATAAACAGAAAATAAAAAAAATAAACAAAATGTAAAATGATTTCCCTGAACATGACAATTAATCGACAATTGGGATGTAATCCGTTTTTAAATTTTAAATATTAAAATTAGATTTATTTAATATACACATATTACATAAATTAAAATAAATTTATATTGAATTGTTAAATATGTATTTAGTATTAAAAATTGATTTTATGCTTACACGCTTAATTAATTACAACTACAACAATGCACCCATGGTTATCTATTGAAACATGTTAACATTTGCTTCCATTTAAAATAATTGTTAACTAGAATTACTTATATATATGTATGTATAATATTCATATGGGAAAAACACAATATCTTCCTATACATGATGATGTTAAATAAAAAAACCAACATAAAAAATATTGGAAAGTATAAAAAAATTAAATTACTCTTCATATCGGCAGTTATGTTTATTTTTATTTTTTAATGTTGTGATACATGCAACTGTTGAAAGTACAGCATTCCTGAATTTGATTTAAAGGCAAAATATCCAAACGGAATGCAAAATAACAATGAAAACTGAACTATGTCTGGAAACTATTGAAGCGTGTCGGGATCGTCGCCTTGAATACTAAATATTTAATGGTAAGTATTGTCACTGTGAACGTGTGATATAAATTACGCATAATTTTAATATCATAAATTGTTTAGAGGTGAGGAATGTATATCAAGCAATATTATTATGATATAAAATTCAAAAACTAATAAATTAACTCAAAATATATTCTAAGTAGATACCATCGATTAGGTTTATAGGTACATTGAGCTAGCAACTGATATTTTGCCTTGATTTAAAAAAAGGTTATATATATATATATATGTTTAAACTATTTTTATATTCGAAAATCAAGCTATATTTTGAAATCATATGTGAACTGTATCTAAATCTGAGCTAATTTTAACGAAACTTAGCAAAATCATTTAATTTATTATGGCATGCAAAATGTTGTCACAATCGGAAAAATTTTATAAGTACAAATTACTTCAGGTTAGTTTAGGTTCAAAATAGGCGTGGATAATATCAGCACATCTCCGAGGGCGGTTCGGAAATTTCTTAGCCTATCAATGAAAGAGAATAGTTAGTTTTTTCAAAAATATTTTTATTATTCAATATAATCTTCTGAAACTTCAATTTTGTATGTTGTGCAAAATTTGATGTCAATCTAATAAATATATTATATGCACAATTTACTTATATTTGGATGCTATATCCAAATATGAACCGATTTCATCGAAACTTGTCACAGGTTAGGTTATACTAATTTCAGTACGTTTTGTTCCTATCAGCCATATATTGGTTCCTTGGTGCGTCAATTACTTAAAATCAATCTATAATATAAGGGAGCTATATCTAAATCTCAACCGATTTTCACTAAACTTGGCACACATTATTCTGGATTAAACTCAAAACGCTATGCAACATAAGAACTTGGTACATTATTTAGATTAAATCGGACGAATATATATATATATATATATATCGATCGATTTTCACGAAACTCAGCACACATCATTCCAGCATCAATTCAGTGCGTTATGCCAAATTTCGTGCAAATCGAAAGATATATGGGACTTTGGTGCACCATTTTCATGATTCGGACGAAACTGTATATGGGAGCTATATCTAAATCTGGACCGATTTTCAAGAAGCATACCAGACATCATTCTAGGCTCAATTCAGTACGTTGTGCCAAATTTCGTGCAAATCGAAAGATATATAGGGACTTTGGTGCTCAATTTACATGACATCGGACGAAACTATATATGGGAGCTATATCTAAATCTGGACCGATTTTCACGAAACTTGGCAGATATCACTCTAGGCCCAATTCAGTACGTTATACCAAATTTCGTGAAAATCAAAAGATATATAGGGACTTTAGTACTCCATTTACATTAAATCGGACGAAAATATGTATGGGAGCTATATCTAAATCTGAACCGATTTTGACCAATTTCAATAGGGTTCGTCCTTGGGCCAAACAAATGAGCTGTGCCAAATTTCATACAATTCGGATCATAAATGCGATCTGTACTTTGCTCACAAAAATACATGGACAGACAGACGGACGGACGGACATGCTTAAATCGACTTAAAAAGTGATTCTATGCATATTCTCGAAAGGAACCATAGGTCTATCTCGTTTCCTTTTGCCTGTTACAAACATATGCACAAAGACATAATACCATGTACCACAGTGTGGTGAAGGGTATAAAAGGGAAGAAAAATAATTTAATTTCCAACAATGTTAGAAAGAGTACATGTCTGGCTCTCGTATGAACTAGGATTATTTACTTCGCACAACAATTAACAAAATGGCGGAACATTGAAAAAAATGGACCACAAACAAAGTAAAAAAATAAGGAAGATCTTCACCGTTTGGCTTTATCCTAGTACATACGATAGCTATACACTCACTGAGAAACGTTCCAAAATTTGAAATCGATTGGGTTATTAGTTTTTGAGTTATCCTGCCCGCCATTCGCAAAAATTCTGTTTTGGAGAAAAACGCGTTTAAAATGTGAGAAGCCCTGTCGCTGCCACTTGATGCTAACACAATAAATCGGCTATGTCTTCAAAAATTTTTGAGATTTTCACTTGAAAATTTATAGGAACATTCTTGAATTGGTCTAGGTTCGAATTAAGTCAAAGTATAAAATTAAATTTTTTAGGGAAAAATTTTATTAAGCATCTTGTGTTTGATCCCCCTATGATTCTAGGAATTCTGTATTTTTTGAGAATTCCTCTAGTCTTCTCCATTCACACCTCCTCAAATCGGTTAGTCAGCGAATAGTGTCATATCCCAAGAATTGTTTGCTAAGGCATGTAAATGCTGGGCGGTGGAACAGGAAATGTTCCAGCGTTTCGTTGTCCTCTCCACACGCTCTGCACTTGCTGCTACCCTCGCATCCAATCTTGAGTAGATGTTCCTTCAGGCTGAGGTGTCCCGTAAGAACATATTTTCACTTATTTCTTTTTTGTTTAGCTTTAGGATTTGCTTAGTTTTGTCTTCATTTGGGTCACCCCAAAGAATTTTTGTGATCTTCCCTGTCCCCTCACTATCCCTGTTTTGTGAGTCTGTTATTCCTATGTGACCCGGTACCCATATAATTCGTACAGGTCCTTGTTGCGAGGCATGATTAATGGTAATTATACATTCCAGTACAGTTTCGGATTTAACCGTTTAAAAAAATATTAAATTTATAGCTTATTTGCTATCTGTAATTATATTTATTGTATTCTGTCCTAGGTGTGAAGTTAACCTGTTAAGACACTCTGTTGTAACTTGAACCTCCACCTGTAAGATAGTGCTGTGATTTTTAAGGCGAAGAGAAATTTCGGTGCCCGGTTCTTCAATACAAAGTCCCAGTCCGGTGTCTATCCACTCGTCCATTGCTTTGAGTCTTAAAGCTGCGACTGCCGCTTCATACTTTATTTGGATTCCTTTTGGGTGTATATACTGTATTGTCTCCAAAGCCCTACTTGATGTTGTCCGCATTGCCCCACATATACCTATACCACGTTCTCTGGACATTCTGTAATGCTTTTACGTCACATTTTTGTCTATTGCTGTCCACCAGACTACAGACGCGTATGTTAGAATTTGTCTAATAATTCTCTTATAGAACAAGTGTATCATCATAGGATTGAAACCGCATTTAGGGCATACTGCTCTTCTACATGGTCTTTCCATTTAAGTTTCCTATCTAGAATTACTCCCAGATACGTAACTTTGTATGATATGTATATCAATTTGTTTTGGAAGATAGGCTCTTCATACTGACCTATTTTTGCCTTTCTGGTGAAAAGACATATCTCCGTTTTGTCCAGATTTACATTTAAGTCTCTCGGTTTAGCCCAATTGTTGGCGATGTTTAGCACTGTTTCACCTTTTCTGCATAGTAAGGTAGCACACTGGTTCAAATCCTTCATCGGTTATGTTCCTTAAGAGTCCATTTATGATGGTTACCCACGGTAGTGGTGACAAAATCCCTCCGTGTGGTGTTCCCTGACCTACTATGTCTCTGATTGTTAACAGCTACCCATATTTGATTGCCCGGTCAACATGGAAGGTATCTAAGGATTGGATAAGCGTATTAGTGCTGACATTGTTGAAAGCTCCTTCATTGTCAATGCATACCGCTAAGGTATATCGTTGGGTATGCTGCTCTATTATTATGGTGTCGGTTGTACGTTCCATGGTTTTGTGTAGGAATGAAGTTAGGTTTATTGGCCGGTAAGATTTTGGTGTTGCGTAGTTTGCCTTGCCGGACTGGGTTGGCTTTCGTAGTGTACGCAAACCTTATACATGCGTTAAAGAGTGCCGCTCAAACAAAAAAATACCGCTCCGTTTCGTAGTAAAGCGGGGAAGACGTTGCGCGGTCCGGCCTGCGGTCCTGCGTTGTGCGTCGTCAAATTTCAACTTGGTTCGTCCTTGTGGCCGAATAAGTGGTCTGTGCCAAATTTAATCAAATTCGCAGCATAAATTCCTCCTGCACTTTGTTCAACATAATACATGGGCAGACGGACGGACTAACGGACATGCATAAATCGACTCAGAAAGTGATTCTATGCATATTCTCAAAAGGAAGCATGGATCTATCTCATTTCCTTTTGCCTGTTACAAATATATGTCCAGCATTCATGATGTTACAAGGCCAAGCAATTGAATACGTCGATAGCTTCTGTTATCTCGGAAGTACTGTAACAACAATTGGCGATTCAGAAATAGACGTAGTTAATAGACTAAAAAAACGAGAGCAGCAATCGGCCTACTGCTAGGTGTATGGAAAAGCTCAAATAAATCCAGAAACACCAAGCTTCAAGTATTCGAAGTCAATTCTGCTATAAGGCAGCGAAAACTGGCTTGTATCAAACACAATCAAGGTATTCAAAAACAGATGGCTCAGGATCCTATGCAGAATATTCTGGCCCCACACCATAAGTAACGTTAAGCGCCCAAAACCATAAGTAACGTTAACGTTAAGTATGGAGGGTATATTAATTTTGTCCTTCCGTTTGTAACTCATCGAAATATTCATTTCCGACCCTATAAAGTATATATATACTTGATCAGGGTAAAATTATAAGACGAACTAGCCATGTCCGTCCGTCTGTTGTAATCACGCTATCTTCTGAAGGAATTGAGATAGGGTGCTAAATTTGGCATAGGGTTGTCTTTTGTCACCAGGCAGGTCAAGTTCGAAGATGGGATATATCGGTCCAAGTTTAGGCATAGCTCCCTTATAAGGGTACCCCCCAATTTTCGGTATGTTGGGGTTCTTGACCGTGTTTTTCAACCGAATTCGCTGAAATTTGGTACGTTGGGTTCTTATTGGTCCACTTTTTCTGGTAGCCCCCATATAACGGCACCTTCCAATTTTCAGTATTTTGGAGGTTTTGATCGTATTTTTACATCGAATTGGCTGTAATTTATTATTTTGAGTTCTTAATAAGTACCAAATTTTTCCACAAAAAAGTATGAATATAGGTCCATTTTTTCGGGTAGCCCCCATATAAGGGTACCCCCAATATTCGGTATTTTGGGGTTCTTAAGCGCGTTTTTCAACCGAATTCGCTGTCATTTGGTATTTTGTAGTCGTATATGGTAACAAATCTCTCTAATAGTCTGTCGTAATCATTTAACCTGCGGAGGATATCGAGATAAAGTTAGAACGTAAGGTTCGATAATGAACTATACATGAACTATAACCCGCATTTAGGCCTAGCACCTGTGTGGGAGGT
This sequence comes from Musca vetustissima, assembly GCF_032173495.1. Taxonomy (NCBI): domain Eukaryota; kingdom Metazoa; phylum Arthropoda; class Insecta; order Diptera; family Muscidae; genus Musca; species Musca vetustissima. The sequence goes on from NW_026876208.1 coordinate 155,136, forward strand.
ATCAGAGGGAGTGGACCGATAGTCCACATCTTCGAACCTGAACTAAGTTTGGAAGAATACTAAGATAGGCACAGGTTGGATGAAATCAAAATTGTATGGAACATGGTTCACATTATGGTTTACATAATCGCGTTGTAGAAATGTCGGTATAGGTCCACTTTTTGGTATTTTCCCTACATTTTCATTTTAACTACCTTTTAGTATATCTATGGTGGAGGGTATCGAAAGTTCGGCTCGGCCGAACTTAACGCTTTTTCACTTGTTATAATTAAAAAGTTTCCAATTTGTTTAATTTATACTAAAAATTTTGAATTCGAATTAAAATCGGAATAATTCTAAATTCATAGCAATTATAATTCGAACTCCAAAACGAAAAAATCCAATTTAAAATAGAAAGAATTCAGGTTTTAAATGCTAAAATCCAAATTACAAATAAAATAATTAGAATTTCAATCGATACTTCCAAAATACTAAATAATTGATTCGACTAAGTGAAGATGGCGATGAAAAAGACATTTAAAATTTGTTTAATTATTAAAATCCCCTATGTGAGGAAGTGGTGTTTGGCGATAATCTCTTCCAGACACTTGCTTCTGTTTAAAATTCAAGATATTCAAAATAAATCCGACAAGATTAACTATAACATAATAAGTTCTGATTTATTAGTAAGCATTTGTATTCAAGTTATCGAATACAAAAATTTAAAAAAAAAGACAAACCCGCTTTTAACAATATCAACTACATAACCCAAACTGGTTGCACACACACACACACACTCACACCCAAATTATAATCAAATTCAATGATTAGCCATCCCAATTAATATGGATTTTAAACAGTAATTGTTCTACCGTAGAGCTGTCATCATACATCGTATCCTTTTGGTTTCCTACCCGGTTTCGCTGCGCTACATCGAAAATTCAACGACCTATTAACTTTTAACATTAAAATCAGCATCATTCGATCTGATAAAAAAAATATAATTTGTGTGTTTTCATAAAATTATTGCTAATTCATGCAAACCTAATTAAGTGGAATGTCTATTTTTTTGTATTCCAGTGATGAGGGGGAAAAGAGGTGGATTTTAAAAATAGAAGTTCATTGTGTGTGATTGTTTTTAGGTTTCAGAATTGAAAAACTCATAAAAACTCTAGTTTTGATAACGAAACTGGTCATCAGTTTTGGCAGAGCTCGTAAATTATCATTTATATGAGATTGTCTTGTTTATTTTGATTTTAATGTGGAGACATTTTTGTTTAGCGGGCCTCGATAATCAAATCAGAATGGCAGATTTGATTATGGACAAAAAGAACTATAAAACGGTTTGAGATCAAATTTCGGATTGTTTGTTGTAATAGTATATTAGCATAGTATTTAAAATACTTATATGTTGTAGTGAGGTGAATGTATATGTATGTATGTTGTTGTAGGAGCCCTATTGCTTTTACACAATAGGCTGATGTGACAGACGTTGGCCGAGAAACAATCAGGTCGTTTTGAATCGTAGACCCCTCTGTCTTGGAAACGAAGAGTGTTGCCATGTATAAATTAAATGTACCACTCCATTTCACTTTGAACCAGGAATTCAATTTTTTTAATTCAAATTCAGGTTGTGAAAAAAAACGTTATATATTTCAAATCTGGAGATTTTGAGCTTTACAGTAATAAAATTTTATATCGTTGTAGGTGGTCACGGTTCACAGGTGACGGCAAGAGTGATTCTCAAACTTTAAACGCATTTTTCTCGATGCAGTGTTTTTACGAATAGCTGGCACGATAGCTCAAAAACTAATAATCCAATCGGTTCCAAAATTTGACACGTTTCTCTGGGAGTGTATAGCTATCGTATGAACTAGGGTAACGCTAATCCGTTAAGATCTTCCTTATATTCTAAATTGAATTTCCAAAAAATTATTTTCAAAGGTCCGCTAAAATCTTGAAATATTGGGTGAGGGTCACTCTTAGTCCAAAGATGACAGATAAGGCTGGGTTTTTGGAAATTCGTACTTGAACGGTACGAAAAGTACTAAAGAGCTAGAACTCTTAAATTTTAAATGAGGCCATCAGTGAACCTCATTTAAAATTTAGAATCGATATAGCAATAAGTATGCGAACTATAAGTATGCGAAAAGTACTACATTTGGTCCAATTTCGAAGCATGTGAATGGAAAGAGCTAAAAACTTTAAATTTGGAAAGCATTAAGGTTGAGAAGTAGGGTCGATATAAGGAGATAGTTTTGAAAGCGTGTACTCATGTGTACGAATAATACTATATGGTACTATATTTGGTACAAATTTGATTTGGTGGTACAAATCGAGCTGGAAGCCTGAAAATTGAAATTAACATTACCGTCGGAGTGTAGGATTGGGATATGTACGTAGTCTTGGAAATTTTTTACTTATGTTTACGAAAAGTACTAAATCGTACTATATTTGGTACAATTTGGATTTGGGTGAACCGACAGAGCTGGAACAATGAAATTTGGAGTTAGAATCATTGTTGGGGTGTAGAATTGGTGTATCTAGACAATTTTGGAAATTCGTACTAATGTGTACTATATGGTATTTGGGTGAACAGATGGAGCTGCAATTTTGACATTTAAAATTAGGAGCATTGTTGGGGATTTGAAATGAGCTATTTTGGATATTTCTACTAATGTGAACTAATTTTTTTACAATTTAGATTTTGAGTGAACCGATGTAGGAAGTTTTGGAAATTTGTACTAAATGGTACCAAATGTGAATTTGGGTGAACCGATTGAGCTGGAATCTTGAAATTTAACGTTAGGATTACTATTGGAGTGTAGAATTGGGCCTTGTAGAAAGTTTTGGAAATTCCTACTAACGTGTACTAAATGTGGTACAATTTCAATTTTGTGTGAATTAATAGAGCTTGAATCCTGAAATTTGGAGTTAGGGTCACTGTTGGAATGTAGGATTGAGAAAATATAAAGTTTTGGAAATTTGTACTAATGTATACAAAATGGTACCAAATGTCGATTTGGGTGAAATAGAGCTGGAGTGCTGAAATTTCGTTTTAAGGCTACTGTTGGAGTGTAGTTTTGGAAATTCATACTTATGGGTACAATTTGAATTTTGGGAGAACTGATCAAGCTGGGAACCTGAAGTTTGGAGATAGGATTATTGTAGTGGTGTAGGATTAGTCTATGCAAAATGTTTTGGAAATTCGTACTAACGTGTACCAAATTTATTACAATTTCCATTTTGGGTGAATTAATTGAGCTGGAATCTTGAAATTTGTTGTTAGGATTACTGTTGGGGTATAGGATTGGGATTTGTAGAAAGTTTTGAAAATTCGTTCTGATCAAGCTGGGAACCTGAAGTTTGGAGATAGGATTATTGTAGTGGTGTAGGATTAGTCTATGCAAAAAGTTTTGGAAATTCGTACTAACGTGTACCAAATTTATTACAATTTCCATTTTGGGTGAATTAATTGAGCTGGAATCTTGAAATTTGTTGTTAGGATCACTGTTGGGGTATAGGATTGGGATTTGTAGAAAGTTTTGAAAATTCGTTCTGATGTGTACTATATGGTACCAAATGTGGATTTAGATGAACCAATAGAGCTGGAACGCTGAAATTTGAAAATACAGTTACTGTTGGAGTATTGGGTTAGGGTATGGATGTAGTTTTGGAAATTCATACTTATGGGTACTAAATTGTACCAAATTTTGGTACAATTTGAATTTTGGGTGAGCTGATAGTGCTGGGATTCTGAAATTTGGAGTTAGGATCATTGTTGGGGTGTATGGTTGAGGTATGTAGGAAGTTTTGGAAATTTGTACTAAATGGTACCAAATTTGGATTTGGGTGAAAGGATAGAGGTGGAATGTTGACATTTGGAGTTAGAATCAATGTAGGGGTGTTGGATTGGCGTATGTCGGAAGTTATGGAAATATCTACTAAATGCCACTAAATTTGGTACAATTTGGATTTACAGTGAACCGATAGAGCTGGAATGCTGACATTGAGTAACAAATTTGGTTTAGTGTGAATCTATGCTTGAAATGTGGATTATTTTTTTTTTTTTTTTTTTTTTTTGATACCAAATTTAGTATAGTGTTAGGTTGCTGTTGCGGTCAGAATTGGTATGTAGATTTGAGATTCATTCTTACTTTGGTTGTTATTGGTATTGGTCGGTAATGGTTTTTAAATAATTCCCACATTCGATAACGAAGTTGCGGGCATTTGCTAGTTATTATAAAAATATTGGAAATATTTAATTATAGCTTCCATATATAGTTATGGCCGATTTTTTGTAAATTGAGCACCGAACTGTCAATGTTTGTCCGATTAAGATAAAATGTGAAATTTTGTTGAAATCGGTTCAGATTTAAATATAGCTACCATATATTTTTTCGTCCGATTTTATTTAAACGGTGGACCAAAGCCCTTCTTCTTCTTTCTATTTCTTTCGATTTGCACGAAATTTTGAATAGCGTACTGAATTGAGTCTAAAATAACGTGTGCTAAGTTTAGTGAAAATCGGTTCAGATTTAGTTATAGCTCCCATATATATTTTCGTCCTATTTTATGTAAATGGTGTACCAAAGTCCCTATATATCTTTCGATTTGCACAAAATTTGACATAGCCTACTGAATTGAGTCTGGAATGAGGTGTACTATGTTTCGTGAAAATAGGTTCAGATTTAGATACAGCTCCCATTTACAAAATAGTGTATGCCATGGTAGCTCAAATAGATCCAGATTTACATATATCTCACGTACATTATTTTGCTCGATTTCATACAAATGGTACAACAAAGAACCGTAGTCTGAATCAATTTCAATGACCCCCCAATGATGATATGTCTGTTCTATCTACAGAACAGGAATATATAAAGTCGGATCCTTCAGATTTTACTACTTTCCTTACTGGTTTTTCGTATCAAAGTGTATATATCCTGGTTAGCCTTAAAGCTGAGACTAGGTTTATCTCTTTTTCTCAGTGTACAAGTGAACATTCTTGTCCAAGTTGAAAGTAGTATAACAACTAACCACATGTAAATTAAAGCTACCACACTGTCGTCAACCTGACAGCCATACATACAGACATTTGTTCCATAAACATTTGTATTTCGAATTGTATTATGGACAGCATATAAAAACTATATAACCAACCAAGAGACCATCGTCAAAAACGACAATATGACTCTTCTTCTTCTCACTATATAGAATAATATGCAAATTTGGCAAAGATTCGAAATGTTTACTACGATTTCAGATTCATAAGGTGCTATTATCTTGGTGTGTTTTTTCTGTTTGTATTTATTTTCGTTTGTCGCGTAGTATTTGCGCATTTTCGGTATTCTTCGTATTCACACTCAGTTATGGGTTAGTGGTTTTTTTGTGTGTGTGATTTTGAAGCTATTGTTTTAAGCTACCATTGTTGTTCGGTGTTGTCGTTTATTTAATTGATGAAAAGGGGAGTGACCACCTGTGGAGTGAATGCGTAAGTGTGTATTCGACTCTGCATAGAATTAGCATAATTCACAAATTTTGAAATACATTTATGGCAATTTATGATATGTTCTTGTGTGTTTTGATAATTTTGAAAGTGACATGTGTGTGTGTGTTTTTTTTTTTTTTGATTTTTCTATTGATCTATCCTAACTGCCTTCTATGGGTATCTCACAATTTTTTTGGTTTCTTTTGTGCAATAAACCTACAATGTTTCATCATGTTCTCATAAACATAAAACTACTAACATAGTAATCGTATCCTATAAGTGGGAGCAATTAAAACTTTGACCATATTTACTGCCAGTTGTAATTTGACTGAAAAAGATCTTCATGGGATTTTTACAACCAATTAAAGAAAACGTGGAATAGTACAATAAATGTATAAAGTTTTATGTTAGCCATTGATGAATTGGTGGTTGTAAATCACTGGCTATGTAAGATGCTGATTAATAAATTGGAACCCTAACCCATATTAATAAAAAAATAAGAGGTCAATGGACCAACGTGTAGAAGCATTAATTAGATCAACTGTTAAATACGTGTAGGGTTTGGATTTAACCATAAAAATAGTGTATGGCTACGTTTTTTATGCTGGATATATTTAGTTACTTCTTAACATCAATTGTCAAAAGAATGCTGTGTTTAACCCTAGAATTAAGTGATGTTTTATATATTTGTAATGCTCGTTGTTCTGGCGTAGGGGATGATAGGTACCAAGCAACGGCTCTGATTGGTTTTAACATGCAAAGCCCAGGCTTATCTTGGTCCCTCTTTCATCTGAATTGTGGACACTGGGGTAGTTATTTTCAACACTCGTTGAAATAGTGAGCTGATATGTGCGGCGAGTTCACCCATAAGGACTATAAACAAGTGGAAAAGCGGTAAGTTCGGCCGGGCCGAACTTTGGATACCCTCCACCATAGATGTACTGACACGTACTTGAAATGAAAATATAGGGAACATACCAAAAAATGGACCAATACCGACATTTCTAAAAGGGATTATGTACAGTCAAAAGAATGCCGTGATTAACCCTAGAATTAAGTTATGTGTTATATATTTGTAATGCTCGTTGTTCTGGCGTAGGGGATGATAGGTACCAAGCAACGGCTCTGATTGGCTTTAACATGGCAAAGTCCAGGCTTATTTTGGTCCATCTTTTATCTCACTTGTGGACACTGACCTCCCCGCGGTGTCATCACCCGTTGAAATAGTGGGCTGATATGTGACGTGAGTTCACCCATAAGAACTATAACAAGCGCAAAAGCTTTAAGTTCGGCCGGGCCGAACTTAACGCTCTCCACCATGGATATACTGACAGGTACTTGAAATGAAAATATAGGGAACATACCAAAAAATGGACCAATACCGACATTTCTAAAAGGGATTATGTAAACCATAATACAAATTTCAGAAATGTTTAATGGATAATTATACCCTCAGCCTTATGGCTAATGAGGGTGTATACAATTTAACAGGGTGAAAATGTGCCTCATCGAAATATTGGTTCTAGACCCGATGTTTCTTTGGACCAAATCCGTTTCAGACAATTTTATGTTTCATCCAAACTTTGCCCATTTTATTATTTTTTCAATGATGGGGAATATCGGAACCCCAAAATACCGAAAATTGGGGATACCCTTATATGGGGGCTATCCGAAAAAATGGACCTATATTCATAATTTTTGTGGGGAGATTTGATATCTATTAGGAACTCAAAATACTAAATTTCAGCTAATTCGGCGGAAAAATATGATCAATACCCCCAGGAGGTACCGTTATATGGGGACTACCAGAAACAGTGGACCTATATTAATAATTTTTTGTGGAGACATTTAGTACCCAATAGGAACCCAATGTAGCAAATTTAAGCGAATTCGAACCAAGAACCACAAGAACCACAAAATACCGAAAATTGAGGGGTACCGTTATATGGGGGGTACCAGAAAAATTGGCCTATGTTAATAATTTTTTGTAGGGAGATTTGGTACCCAATAACAACTCAAAGTATTAAATTACATCCAATTCGGTAGAAAAATGCGACCATAACACCCAAAATATCGAAAATTGGGGGGTATCCTTATATGAGGGCTGTCCGAAAAAATTGACCTATATTTATAATTTTTGTGGGGAGATTTGCCACCCAATAAGAACTCAAAGTACCAAATTTCAGCGAATTCGGTTGAAATTTGCTACCCAATAAGAACTTAAAAGTACCAAATCTCAGCGAATTCGGTTGAAAAAACACGCTCAAGAACCTCAAAATACCGAAAATTGGGAGCTTTGCCTAAACGTGGACCGATATAGCCCATCTTCGAACTTGACCTGCCTGCAGACAAAAGACGAATTTATGCTAAATTTTGGGGCTCTATCTCAATTCGTTTAGACGCTAGAGTGATTACAACAGACAGACGGACAAGTTTAAATCGTCTTAGAATATTACGCTGATCAAGAATTTACACCTAAGTCTGTTTTTACACCGTCTTTTAATTTTTGCGAAGTATGTTTATATCACAAAAAAGTATTTATGAAAGAAAAAAGTCTGAAACCATCGATAGTATCGATAAACAAATAAATAGTATTGACAAACAATTTTTAATATACCCTATTTTTAATATACCCTATGCTATGGTAGAGGGTAAAAAAATGGGTTGAGGCGTCGGGTAAGTTGCCCACACTCGGAAAACTATGAAAAAGCAACGGAAAAGAAATCCAAACCCCCAATACATATGACCGCTGCTCTGGTCATGACATTAAAATTCTGCTAGGATATTTTAATGCAAAAATCGGAAGAGAAAATATTTTTGGCCCCACCGTCGGAAAATTCAACCTCCATGAAGAATAGTCCGACAACGGCATGAGGTTAATTGACTTTGCGGCAGCAAAAAACATTCTAGTTAGCAGCACCAGTTTTAAACATCTCGATATACACAAGGCCACCTGGATTTCTCCTGATCAACGAGAAATCAAATTGATCATGTTGTGATAGACGGAAGGCATTCATCCAGTGTATTTTACGTTCGATCGATCCGAGGAGCGAATATCGATTCTGACCACTACCTTTTGGCAGCCAAGGTTCGCACTCGTCTTAATGTTGCCTCAATGTGCGATTTAACGCAACACGGAAACTCGACGTCGAAAAGCTGCAAACACAACATGTAGCAGAAGCCTACTCCGCTCAACTTACCCAACAAGAAAAAACGTGAGGTAATCGAGATTTATAGGAGTCAGAATGAAGTCCGGAAATTTTACCAACGAGTAAAACACCAAACCGAAGGCTTTAGTGCAGGCACATCGTCCTATAGTGATGAAGAATTAAACCTGGCAACATATACAGTCAATGTATTGAGGATATGGAAGGAGCATTTTGAAAAGCTTCTGATATCAAATAGTGGCGGTGAAGAAGATACCCCAAAACCAATAAGGGATGACGGTATAGGTGTATACCACCTAGCAAAGATGGGACCAGAATAGCAATCAACCGGCAGAAGAGTAATAAAGCAGCAGGAGCCGATGGGTTACCAGCCGAACTATTCAAGACTGGTGGTCAGGAGCATGCGCCAGCTGATAACTACAAATTTGACTAGAGAAATGCATGTCCAATGATTGGAACCTCAGCATCCTGTGTGCCGTGCAAAAAAAGAGACAAGACTATATGAGCCAACTCTAGAGGAATATGTCTTTTTCCCATCGCATATAAAGTGTTATCCCGTGTGATGCCGCTGGATTCGACAGCCCTATCCGTTCAGGGGTGTTTAAAACCATGTCTGCGTTCGGCATAATTAGCCTTCTTCCCATCGCATATAAAGTGCTATCCAGTGTGCTGTATGAACGACTGAAGCCAATGGTCAATGACATTATTGGACCATACAATGCAGCTTCAGACCTGGCAAATCCACCATTGACTATAAAACCACATTCGACAACCCTATCCGTTCAAAGGTGCATTCCTGCAAAATTAATAAGCTATGAGGCATTAAGTGACACACGTCCAGCAGTTAAAGTCGTAAAGGACCTATCTGAGCCCTTCAAACCGAACGAGGATTAAGACAAGGTTACAGTTTGTCGTGTGATAATTTTAACATCCTGCTGGAAAAGGTCATACGAGAGGCAAAGGTGAAAAGAAATGACACTCTGTACACCAAACAATACATGTAACTCGCCAACGCCGATGACTTCGATATAACGGGTCGAAGGTTGCGAGTGATAACATCCACCTTTAAACAAATTGAGAAGGTGTCTGCCAAAGTGGGTCTGACAATAAACGGCGAGAAGACCAAGCTGATGGTATCAACTTGCAAGACGTCCAGTAGACTCGGATCAACTGTGGAACTTGAGAACTACAGATTCGAGGTACTTAAAGATTTTATATACCTTGGTAGCGCCATAAATAAAACGAGTGGCATCAGTTTTGTAATTCGGAAATGATTTTAATGGCCAACAGGCCACCACCCGCCAGACCAAATTCACACACCAATTGAGGTTTAGAAGTTATTACTTTAGCGCCGCTAGAGTTGTGATTTCAATCACTGTGTACTGTATCCAAATATAACAACGTGGATCCGGTTCTCTGCAGACAATTAGCGTTCAAATGATATGCGAATAAGTTTCAGTCAGTTTATTATAACCGTTACAAAAATCAAGTTAACAAATCTGGCGATCCGGTTTTGTCTCCCACGAATATATTTTATTAACATATTTAGCATAGCAGTATATATTTATGGCCAATATTTCAGTCGAATCGGACAGCTTTTCATAGTGAACAATTTACTGAAAGTTTATTTGCAGATGTTCGTAAAAGAAATGGGCGATAAAAAAAAACAAAATAACTAAAGGACGCCCAAGGACTGGAGATATAAGGCGACAAACGATTATGACTGAATCGACAATGACTTTTACCCTATTCCAAAAATATGGCGCCTCCAAGGTGTACCAATATTTAACATAAGAACTCAATAAGCCGAATTTCAGCGTATTTGGTTAAAAAACGTGCTCTAGAACCACAAAATACAGAAAAGTTGGGGGTACCCTGATATAGGGGCTATGCGTAAACGTGAACCCATATAGCTTATCTTCGAACTTGACCTGCCTGCAGACAAAAGACAACCCTATGAAAAATTTCAGCACCTTTTCTCAATTCCATTTGAAGATAGCGTAATTACAACAGACGGCCGGATCGTCTTAACAAAAATGTACCATGGGTACAAATGTACCACGGTTATTGATCTACGTAGGTAATAACTTTAAAAATTTTTAAAAATTATATAAATGGAAAATATTTATTATTATTTTTTTTTGATTATGTGTGAAAATACCTCAAGAATGATTCCTCAAAATTTGATCCAAATATCTCCATTATTAAAAATTTTACAGCATTTTTATTCAAAAAAAGGTACAAATGTACCCGGTTATTGACCGTAGGGTCAATCTAGCCATGTCAGTCCGTCTGTTGTAATTACGCTATCTTCTAATGGAATTCCAAAAAAAGGTGCTGAAATTTTGCATAATCATTTCCGACCCTATAAATACTTTATAGGGTCGGAAACTGATTATTTCGATGAGTAACAAACGGATAAACAAACTTAATGTACCCTCCATACTATGGTGGAGGGTATAATAATATGGGTCCTTATGGGGCATCATTTTGTGATCATATTCTGCTCAACTTAACCCTACGGTCAATAACCGGGTACATTTGTACCTTTTTTTGAATAAAAATGCTGTAAAATTTTTAATAATGGAGATATTTGGATCAAATTTTGAGGAATCATTCTTGAGGTATTTTCACACATAATCAAAAAAAAAATAATAAATATTTTCCATTTATATAATTTTTAAAAATTTTTAAAGTTATTACCTACGTAGATCAATAACCGTGGTACATTTGTACCCATGGTACATTTTTGTGGCCCTAGACAACGTGGGGCCGTCAGGGCGACTCGTGGAAGTCAGAAACTACCCTGGTTTTCCCTTGGTATACAGGGACAAAAACAATGATTATTGTGCCTAATTATCCAATTATTCTTCATATTGGGCCTGAAACATTTTCTATAATCGAATTAGTCTGATTTATTACAATCCTAAATTGGCGTAAATATCTAAACTATCATTAAATAACGTTTTAAAGTATTAAATAGTGTTAAAAATGTGCCAATCACAATCTCTAAACTCATAAAATGTGAATAATTGGCAATAATAATTGTTTTAGTCCCTGTATACCAAAGGAAAACCAGGGTAGTTTCTGACTTCCTCGAGTCGCCCTGATGGCCCCATGTTGTGTAGGGCCACAAAAAATTGCAGAGGGGTTGAGGAACACCTAAATAAGATCCCAAATAACTAAAAAAGCTTAACCCAATCGAATGCTATAACGAATTTACTATGATTGTTTTAGATAGACTATCATTTAAGCATGAATTTAAATATATTTTGTTTTAATGTATATATAATTTTGAGTTCCTACATCTAGACCAGATCCAGCATAGACTAATTTAAAACAAAAAACCTCACGATAGTCTAATTTTTTAATGAGTTACAGAGCTATCTTTGGATGGGTACAAATGTACCACGGTTATAGATCTACGTATACTTTTTTGGTTATTGACCGTAGGGTTAAGAAAGAAATATTTAGTTCTTAGAACTTTTATATCACGTAGAGATGGGCAGTGGGTGAATACCCGGTAAAATGGCAGTACATTTACAATTGAAGACACAATTTCCCATAACGGAAATTCCGGTGATATATGAACGATTTGTGTCAAATGTTATTAGCCTACGTCAAGTGGTTTGGTCGTTAAATAGTTTTTACCCAGTTTTTGGGTAGATACTAGTGGTTCGTGGTTTGCCAGTTATTGAGTTTATACCCAATTTTTGGGTAAATAGTCAAAATCGGGGTACCTTTGTATGAAAAAAACGTGGACCTACATTTATAAATTTTTGTATGGATATTTGGTATCCATAGAGAACCAATTTGTGCTAAATTGTGCCAATAGAAAAAAATACTTTAAATTGGTACGGTTATATGGGGGGGATATATCAAAAATTAGAACCAGATACCGAATTTTCCATTCCAATATTAGCTTTGACATTAAAAACATGCAAGCCAAATTTTGGCCGCCAATGCCAAATGGTTCGCCAAATTTTGGGTAAATACTCAAAATAGGGGTACCTTTGTATGGAGGCTATAAGAAAACGTGTACCTACATCTATACATTTTTGCATGGATATTTGCTACACATAGAGAACGCTCTAATAGACACAAAATATTACTTTAAATCGGGAGGTACGGTTATATGGGGGCTATATATTTGGCCTTCTGTGTTAGGTGGTTCGCCAGTTAATGAGTTTATACCCAATTTTGGGTAAATACTCGGGTATTTACCCACATCTTTAAAGTATTGTAAACTTATCTATTTTAAATCGATTTGATAACAAAAACCCGAAAAATAGGGTGTAAGATGTTGTATTACCCGTTCAATATAATATGACCGGTATTTACCGGGTAAGTACCCGGTAATATCAAAACTAATATCTCTAATATCAAGTCTAGTAATAACTGGTTCTATGCAAAAAAAAAAAATATCCATGGTCATCTGCAATTTTAATTGAAAACCAAAAATAGAATATGCTTTCTAGAATAACTATATTTATTTGTTTTTGAAGAGGACAATCCCAATAATGCGATACGATTATAAATCATCAAAACTGACGTGCTGTGAATTTATTCGATATTTTATCAACAATTTCTAACTGAGTATTTTATTTTGAAATTGAATTCAATGTCAGATAACTGCAAAAAAACACAAAAAATAAACATAAACATTGTACTTTATGTTTGAACACTGGTACTAGGGGTACCCTGAACATCATACTAATTAGCCCTCGCAGGCACATATTGTTCGAAATTGTATTGCGGAAGTTTGTTGTCTAAGTCTTTCGTTTGTTGACTTCTCTCTTTACATAGTTTTTGTTTCCATTGACATAGTACGAGATTTTGGAACGACACGTGCTTCAGACATAAATCGCACGCTTAATTAATTGTCGAAACTTAAAAGGTCAACTTTCATTGACTGATTTGCCAAAAATGGGTATCTCAACAAAACAAACAAAAAAGGTGGCAATATGTTTAATATTTTTTGACCGATTTAGGTTATTTCACCTTGATATTGATATCACGTCAGATGTTTTAAAAGAATATACAATAGAAAATATTTAAAAACAATATGACTCATATCAAACATTTTTAATATGTGTGGCTAATCTTTATGTTCGGCTAACAAGTGTGACAATGTCAATAACAAATTTGGCAAAATTTTATTTTTTTGCAATGTGCGAACTTTTTTTCTTGGTTCCTAAACCACATCTACTGCGTGTGGCCAAAAACGGAAAAACTGTATCATAAATTATGGTAAATGACATTGAATCAAGTTGGTTTACTAATTAAAGCACCCTCGGCTTATTATAACAAATAGGCCAGAGATTTTTTATGAATCGGTGTTAAGGAAGATGCCCCTTAGGTGACATTTGTGATACAAAAATAGCAACAAAATTCACAAAAGGTGTGTCCGGAAATTCGTAATGAAGATGATGAACTTTGAGGAAGAAATTAATTATACACATATTTTTGACATTGCAGGTAAACCGGCAAACCATAAATTTTTCCATGATTTATGAACGAATTAGTGTCTAAAAATAAAACTTGCTTTAGACAACTTTATTTATTTGCACATAGATATTTTAATTTTGTGGTGATGGTGGTGGGAGTTAGAAATGGTCATTTGTGCTGCTGCTGATGTTGTTTAGTTTCGTTTTTTTACGTTATTTATTTCCCATGAAAAGCGTTGTGGTTGATGGTTGCTTCTGAAATTTATTACCGGGCTGTGTGGTCAAAATATTTACTTAGCTGATTATTACTACTCGCTGAGAAAAAACACAAAATTTTTACAACACAACTAATTGTCGGAAGATGTGTGAATTTTGTGTTTTTTGCGTAGCGCTTTTTGCATCATTTGACGTAGTTTGTTAATTTGTTTGTTGTTTGTTTTTGTAGCTTGCAACAAATTGTCATTCATTCATAAAATTGTCGGCTTCTTTTCTTTTCAGTTCTTCAGAAGTTCGTCAGCCAGTGAGTTTAGATAAGATAGCTATTAAATACCACGAATTTTGAGATTTGTTTTTGTTTCAAGTATTCAAAATTTCCATTGAATGCATCTGCGTATTCATTTTGGGCTGTAGTGACGTTGTTGGGCTTACAATCAAATTCAAGTTTTATATTCGCATTGAGTGTTACTATCGTCATGAATACTAACAAATGATTAGCATAAAATATGAGCAATATATTGTTATTTAGGCAATGTAATATCACTAAATAAAATTGAGCATGACTAATTTATCATTCTTGAGAAATAAATATTAATGACAATTTTTTGGAAATTAGAACGGGATTTTGAAAATATTATTTTTCTATGGAATAATGTTTAAGGGACTCCCTCATTCACGGTCTAAAAAAAATATTATTTTTATACTCTTCACCACACTGTGGTACAGGGTACTATGTCTTTGTGCATATGTTTGTAACAGGCAAAAGGAAACGAGATACCATGGGTTTTGAGAATATGCATAGAATCACTTTTTAAGTCGATTTAAGTATGTCCGTCTGTCCGTCTGTCTGTCCATGTATTTTTGTGAGCAAAGTACAGGTCGCATTTATGATCCGAATTGGATGAAATTTGGCACAGCTCATTTGTTTGGCCCAAGGACGAACCCTATTGAAATTGGGAAAAATCGGTTCAGATTTAGATATAGCTCCCATATATATTTTCGTACGATTTAATGTAAATGGTGTACCAAAGTTCCTATATATATTTCGATTTGCACGAAATTTGGCATAACGTACTGAATTGAGCATAGAATTATGTCTGCCAAGTTTCGTGAAAATCGGTCCAGATTTAGATATAGCTCCCATATATAGTTTCGTCCGATCTCATGTAAATGGTGCACCAAAGTCCCTATATATCCTTCGATTTGCACGAAATTTGGTATAACGTACTAAATTGAGCCTAGAGTGATGTCTGCCAAGTTTCGAGAAAATCGGTCCAGATTTAGATATAGCTCCCATATATAGTTTCGTCCGATTTCATGTAAATGGTGCACCAAAGTCCAAATATATCTTTCGATTTGCACGAAATTTGGCATAACGTACTTTACCGTTTCGTGAAAATCGGTAAAGATTTAGATATAGCCCCCATATATAGTTTCGTCCGATTTCATGTAAATGGTGACCCAATGTCCCTATATATCTTTCGATTTGCACGAAATTTGGCATAAAGTACTGCAGTGAACCTATAATGCTGTCTGCCAAGTTTCGTGAAAATCGGTCAAGATTTAGATATAGCTCCCATATATATTTTCGTCCGATATAATGTAAATGGTGCACCAAAGTCCACATATATCTTTCGATATGCACGAAATTTGGCATAGCGTACTGAATTTAGTCCAGAATGATGTGTGACAAGTTTCATGAAAATCGGTTGAGATTTCGATACAGCTCCCTTATATTATAGATTGATTTTAAGTAATTGACACACCAAGGAATCAGTAGGATAGGAACAAAACATACTGAAATTAGTATAACCTAACCTGTGACAAGTTTCGTTGGAATCGGTTCATATTTGGATATAGCTTCCATATATATTTTCCTCCGATTTGAAGTAAATGGTGCATCAAACTCCTCATGTTAGTCAGATTGTCTGAAATGTTGTTGAATGTACAAAATTGAGAATAGAATTACGTAGATCTAGGTAGATTCACATTTAGATATATATCACATATTTTATTTCATCCAATTTCATGTTAATAGTCCTGTTTAATGTACTCATAGTGGTGAAGGGTATCATATAGTCCTTACTGGTTTTAATATGTAATTAATTTGAACTTATAACTTATCAAGAATACCCCTTAAATTTTTCGAGTAAAAGTTTCTAAAACTTCAAATGATATACATGGTGAAATAAGAAAAATTTAAATTTAAATTTGTTGCCCATTGTGCGCTGGAAATGAAGCGAGGAACCTCCACCTAGGGATAAATGAATGTTTTTTACTTGTTTACTCAAAATAGAACAAGCCAGCGGAGCAGCATAGTCAAATGGGGCCATATGTTTCCCTATACAAATACCACTGAATTTAAATTTTCAGCAACAATTGTCCATATTTGTGCCTCTAATATTAACAATGTAGAAACGCTTGTTTATTCGATTTGATCCGCCAAATATTAACCGATCATTGACCTAACCGGTAGGTGTCGTCTTTGTGCAGAACCTACATGCAAATGACAAAGGATCCATAACTACAAATTATAATGGGCAGACGGTCGAGATATATCGGTATACTATAAGGAGCAATTTTACGCCTTTTTTTAAAATCTTGGGCCTATAATATACCTCACAACATGGAGAAAACAAATATAAAAAATATCAATATGATGAAAAAAATGAACAAAATCAGCCCAAGTCATAAATTTTAAATTTTTTATGCTCACTTTCGGCAACACTGGTACTGAGTCCTGTTGGAATTTCCAAGGTCTGCGACCAAAATGTTTGCATGCCCAAGGCTTTAATACACTCTCCAGAATATTTTCGCGATAATATTTGATATTATTCTGATGCCATCGGCTGCTATGGCGGCCCACACCATCGCCGTGGCCGGCGCTTGAGTTCTGGTAGCCAACCGAAGGTGCACATTTTCTGCTGACCTCTTTGGTAAGTAAACACGATCTTTTTGTTTATTTACAAACTGTTGGACACAGAATGTTTTCAAATCGGAGAAACCCGAATTCGGCAGTTCAGCACTATCGGCCAAGCGAAACAACTCTTTAGCTCTTTTTAGTCTAATTTCTTTCTGTTGCGGTGTAAGTTCTTGCACGTTTTGGAATTTCAATGGCTTAACCCCGAACTCATTTTTCATTATTTGCCGAATGGAATATTGCGCTGTGTTCAGCTCACGAGCCATTTTTCGACCACTTCGACGCGGGTTTCGATCAAGTCGCTTCTTTACTTTTCGAACCACTTCAGCTGATTTTGCTGTTTTCTTCCTGTTATTTCCTTGACGTCGTACTACTCTACTAGAATCGCGGTAACGAGCGATGGTACGAGACACAACCGATTTATTCACATTTAAATGCTGGAGTGCTCTAACGATGGTCACTTGTGGTTTTCCAGCCAAATATAAAGAAATCACACAGAACATTGTTAGCTATGTATCCAAAATTCCTGAAATCACTCGGTAGGGACCTTTATATCATATTTATTACATTGCACTAAAGGTCAAATTTTCGGCTCAGATTAAAATATAGCTCCAATATACTATTTTATTATATTAGGTTGGGAAAAAAGAAATCCATTATTTTTATATGAAATATAGAATTTTATTTAACATGCTTCGGAATGTCCGATCTGGGCCAAATATGCACCATTTTTTTGTATGATTTGTTGCTATTTCAAAGGTAACTTCTTAATGCCTCTCTCATAGAAGTCAAGCTCTCTATTTGCAAAAAACTCTAGTAGTCCATTTTCACAATCCCACCTCAATACCATACTTTATACCCCTCACCACACTGTGTTACAGGGCATTGTCTTTGTGCATATGTTTGTAAAAGGCAAAAGGAAACGAGATAGTCACATGCTTCCTTTTGAGAATATGCATAGAATCACTTTCTGAGTCTATTTATGAATGTCCGTCCATCCATCCGTCCGTCTGTCTGTCTGTCCATGTTAAATTGTTAAAAAAGTACATGTCGCATTTCTGATCCGAATTTAATGAAATTTGTGCACAGATTTATTCGGCAAAAATACGACCCTATTGAAATTGGGAAAATTCGTTTCGGATTTAGATATAGCTCCCATATATATTCGTTCGATTTAATGTAAATTGTGCCACAAATTCCCTATATATCCTTCAATTAGACGAAATTTTGCATAGGGTGCTGAATTGAGTCTAGAATGATGTGTGTTAAGTTTCCAGAAAATTGGTTCAGATTCAGATATAGTTCCCATATATATTTCGTCCGATTTAATGTAAATGGTACACCAAATTGTGCACCAAAGACGGTATATATCTTTCGATTTGCACGAAATTTGGCTAAGAGTACTGAATTGAGTTTAGAATGAGGTGTGCTAAGTTTCGTGAAGATCGCTTCCGATTTAGATATAAATAGCATTCATTTTCGTCCGATTTTAGGTAAATGGTGCAACAAACTCCTGATGTTTGTCCGATTGACACGAAAGTGCGGCATACCGAATGGCGTGTATTAAGTTTGCTATAAATCGATTTAAAAACGTTTGTCCTATTGTACGCCTGAATGAAATAAAAGTTAACATAGGTTTCAGAATATATGTACGGATTGATGTTAGTCGGTTCAAATTTAGAAAAAGATCACATATATAAGTGCATTCAATTTCAGTTTCAATGTTCCTTCGAAAAGGCGACGTCTGTTAAGATAAATATATAGTATATACCAAAGTGGTGAAGGGCATCATATAGTTGACCTAGCCCGACTTTACTACCTTCCTTACTGGTTTATTCATAAAATAAAACCCGAAATACATAAAATAAAATACAGCCACTACAGCTGAACAATGCGTCTATGACCATGAAATACTTAAGGGTGGATGAATCCTCCATATTTATATGAGAAACATGAACATCTATTTATGGGGTTTCCGACATATATTTCTAGGTATTGCAAATGGAATGCCAAATTTTATATACATTTGCTGTGGAGGGTATACAAACTTTTGATATAGTGAACCTAAATAGATAATTTCAATATAATATACCTATCGTCACCCATTACTTAGATTTATCTCCCGAGGCACATATCATTTTCTCCCGTTATTCAACATAAATAAAACAAGTATTTGCTACGTAAATAAATGTCATTTTAGGCCATTAGCCATTTGATTGATAACTCAATTAACAACGCCAAAAAGGTGTGTCGATTTCTTCTTCATTAAAAATTCCATGCATTTATGTGTTTTTGGAAGATTTAGAATTTGTAAATTTCGAAATTAATGTGTTTGTTTTGATAGGAAATCGAGGCACATTTTATTTTATGATCATCGAAATTGCTTAAAAATGCATCACAAGTGTTAAAAATAAAACATTTACAAGTGTACAAGTTATTTTAAGACAAAATAAATAACAACAACATTAACAATAAATTTATTCATCTCATAAGGATATATATTTTTTATTTTGGGTAGTTAGTTAAAGTCAGATATTATTTATGTACACAAATTGTAAATTAAGGAAATATTACAATTTGTTAAAAAAAAACATCATTGCTCATCGGAAGAAACATAGCACGTGCTTCGCCATTTCTGATTAGTTTTCTATTAAAATAAATAGTTTTATCATAAACTATCATTTTAATAGCCGTACTTATTCTTCTTCCCGTTTTTGCCATTCGTTTACATTCTTAATGATCTAATTAAAATTGACACACAGGAAGTATTTGTTTGCAAAATAATTAATATTTGTCACGATAACATCGTTTAATTAATGATATCAAAAACAACAACGACAAGTACATAGCATAACAAAACGATTTGCCAATTATTATTATTATTTGTTGTGATTAAAAAAATGTATTCTCCTATCTAATGATTAGATAAATAAATTAAACAAATTGAATTGTTTGACAGTTGCAACATAAATCGTTTATTAAAAAAGCAACAACAAATTAACATTTCCGGTGCGTTTATTTGCATCTTTAATTAATGAGCTTTCTTTCATAAATAATGATGATGGTGATGATCTCGTGACTTTTAGTATCTTATTAATAGCAATGTAATAAAGAAAGTGTTTTATTTTGAATGCTGACGTTTATTATAACCATAATGTAAAATGTTTATGGGCTACATAACAATGTTGTCTGGGTATTATAGCTTTGTGTGGCCCCAAGAGTTTGTAACGCCATGAAATATTGGTCCTAGACCCTCCTTCTATATAATTTGTAAACACAATACAGTTATGGACCAAACTTAAAAAAAATTAGCATGTAGGTTCGTTTTGCAAAATGTAGGTTCGTTTTGCTATTTATTTGCAAAAAACTCTAGTAGTCGATTTTCACAATCCTCCATAGATTCCAAATTTATATCATTAACACTAGAACGCCGAAGGCGGTCATTTTGACCGCTTTCCAATTTCAAGTACAAAAGCAACTTTGCATTTAATGACACTTTTATTTTAAATTTGGTGATTTTTTTTTATAATAAACGTAATTCTATGAGATACAAAAAGTCATCAAATTTTAAAAAAAGTGTCATTAAATGCACAGTTGCTTTTTTACTTGAAATAGGAAAGCGGTCAAAATGACTGCCTTCGGCGTTCTAGTGAAAAGAAATGAACTGGCCTGTTGGCCAATTCTGGCTGTTTCTTCCCTTCCTTCCTTCCTGGTCGTTAGTCCTGGTTTGAACACCGTTTGAGGTGCTTCACCGCTCATTGACCATGATCGTTTTCGCACAGGCTTTATCGTATGTGATCCATTTCCATTTAAGAAATGGGTATATCTCATTCCGTTTGGCCAAGGCTTCGCAGATGGTAATACGATCCATCCTATTTTTTTCTGTTAATTGGTTTGGCTCCTAAACATCGAGCTTCTTTTTGGAGTCATATTACAATTACAGCCCATTTGATTGTAAAATGTGGGATCTAAGGTTATATGGACTATATCAAAACATACCAGAAGTTCTCTTGATATAATAAAGTCTTTAGCAAATTTTTGTTAGCCTACGTCATGCTGTTCGGGAATTAAATAGTTTTTTACCCCGTACAGACAACGCCCGGTATATCGAATGATATATTAATAATATATAAATATCCTCAAAAGGGTATTTACCCACTGCCCTTCGGAAGTGTGTTGTTGATAGGTGGAGGACTAGATGGACGGACAGTGACAAAGGAAGTATGACGTACAAATTTATTCATGACGCTACGTTTGTACTAGACCGCTTCGGCTGAAGTACTGATAGTGGTATTACTGGATGCATAAAAAAGGTTGTCCCAGGATGCGGCGTGGCAGAATACTGAAGGCATATACTGACGGAATGTTGTTACTACGACGACATTGTAGATTTAGTATACAGAGAGGTGGGACGGAGTGGGTTTTCTGTAGGGTTATTGACGACAATCGGATCCTTTGTTGTTTAAGTAGTTTTGCTCGAGAAATGTTATGGTGCTTGTGTGGTTGGTGACGTCGTGGGTTTTACAACGCTGGAGTATGCTATACGTGAGGATCCTTGTTGGTCCACTTGTACTGTCCGTGTGTGTATATGTTTTTACTTTGTATTGGGATACCATCCCGGACGTGGTGTCAAACAGGTAGAGGCTTCGGTTTCAAGACTGATCGGAGAATATCCATACCTCCATGCCTGACAGTTGGTGTGGTCCCCTGGGGAGCATTGCATGTGTTTTTCCACCTGAGCCTTAGTTACCATGAGATATACCAAACGGTAGATGCCCACGTAGATATCCGCAGATACTGCAATCTCTATCTATGAAAGACCTTAAGAAGATATATCTATCAGAGATCAGTAGAAGTCCATATTTCTATAAAATATCTTTGAAAAATATGCAAAAAAATCACTCTACTGATATTCAATATAAGTTAAAATGTCATTAGACTTGCCTTTCTGCAACCTATGCTATATTTAATTTCATTCGGGTAGATTTAGAGTCGTCTGCGTACCATGGGACAAATTTGTGGAAAACGATTTATAACAAAATTGATACACGCTATTCGAAACGCAGCATTGTTAAAATTTAATCTCAATCAGACACCCCTTCGAAATACATAGGAAGCTAATGCTGCGTCTGCACCAATTTCAACCAAACGTAATAACGGCATTCAAGTCTCAATTTGATATGTTGTGCAAAATTTCGTGTTAATCGAACAAACATTAGGAGTTTGGTGCAACATTTATGTAAAATCGCACGAATATATATGTATATATGGGAGCTATATCTAAATCTGAACCGATTAACACTCATCGTACGCTATGCCAAATTTCGTGCAAATCGGGAGCTATATCTAAATCTGAACCGATTTTCACGAATCTTAGCATACATCGTTCTAGAATCAATTCAGTACGCTATGCCAAATTTCATAAAATGCAAAACTCCAGACATTGACAACATTTTCTGAATACCATTCATATAATATACGAATAATTTTTTTCTGTGTTTGTCAAAACTTCTATCTACTATCTATCTTTTCAATAATGAGACTAGAACCTTCAAAATACTAAATACTATTTCTATATAGATCATGCTACGTTATATCAAGAAGTTATTTTCCATATACAACCAAAACTTTTAGAAAATCACGTATTTTGTACTCGGTTTATATCGATATGTATCTTATAGCCTAGACAGACGACAGCCTTAATTTGCATTAACAGCCTTAATTCAAATTAACTTGTACATTATCCTCATTTTTATGTGTTGTTAATGCACAAAATCAAACTGAATTTATACTGAATTAAGCAATTTCAATATGGCAATGCTGTAGAAAATAAATTGATTGTTGTCAAATTTGTTTACGTTTCGAAAATAAAAATTAGAAATAAAGGCAAAATTCTACATTTCTTCAAATTTGGAGCTGTTTTATCTTCATTATAGCTGTTAGTTTTCCTTCCTGCCATGTATCAATTTCAAAAAGATGTAATCCTAAAAAATATTGTAAACAAATGTCAATATTTTTTTCCTACACACAGACAAACAATAGTTTTGAAACAAAAAACTGGTTCATAAATGCAGAAACTCTCTGCCTGTCAGGGGTACATTTTAATTCAAATTAAGAACTTTTTAATGCAAATTAAGGCTGTCGTCTGTCTATGGTATTAATGTACCTTACAATAAGAATCTTAGAAGCATCTCATGTATATACTTAAAGTGAACTCAGTCGTTAATTTCTCGATTTTCGTAAATTCTAAATTACATTGTAATTATTTCGATCATAGATTTGCATATTTAAATGTATGAAATGTTTTAATTGTTATTTATGAGTTTTATTTTGTTTTTTTTTTCATTTTACAATTAGTAACTTTGTTTACATTCATCATTTGACAGCATCGATTTGTATTTAATGCCTGTCCATGCGCATAAATCTCATTCCCTCCCTGTACGTTCAAATGCTATTGCACTGCAAATGAATAGTGATCATAATTGAAGGCATTTGCCAATTTATTCTAATCAATATTTAATGTTCAAATTTATTATTCAAATGAAAAGTGAATGTCTAAAATAAGTAGCAATCGATACTGATACTGAACGGATTAAATTAACAAAAGCATCGTGATCGTTTTAATAATAGCGATCAAATTATGAGCTTTTATGCAAATTAAATTGTTCAGGAACATTTTTATGAATTCGTCTATGTGTGTGTGTGTTAGAGAAGAATCAAAATTTTCCATGAAATTATGGGATTAACAATTGAATTCTTATGAATTGTTTGGCAGATAAGTTGAGTTATTGGAAAATTATTGACACAATGTTCAAGGTTTTTATTCTATTGTAGATAGAGAATACAAAAAAAACGTAATATAGAATTCCATATAATCGGTAGTATGGAAAATCCCTACCATGTTTTTTTATTTTCTAAATTTTCAACAATGGCAATTTTTGTGGTTGTAGAAACCTTTTACCTTAACAAGTCTTAATAAGCTATTTTTAAAATGTGGTACCAATTTAGAAAATAATGGACGACATTTTTTCAGTGGAAGTACTTTTTTATGAATCTTTGGCAGCCCTATTTCAAGTCTATAAGAATGGTAGTCCATTTAGATGGGTTGAAAAGTGTTTTCAGGTCCATGAGCATAGAATTTTTAGAAGATATTTTGGGAAATTGTTGGAACCCATAGTTCACTTATATAATTGCGTATTTATAATTACTTACTTAACTTAGCTGGCTTGTGGCAGAACGGTTGTTCCATAAGCCGAGCTTAAAAAAGATTTCGAAGCACGTCGGTCTTGTGCGCATCCCCAATTTGAAAGACCATTTTCCGAGATATTGTCTTGTACTTGAACTTTCCATTGAATTCGTGGCCTTCCACTTCTGCTTGAACCTTCACTTGACTCGCTTTTATATGCCATTTGTGCTGGGGCATCTTCATCCATTCCCACAACATGGCATAGCCAATGTAGTCGCTGCATCGCGATACGCCCATAAATCTTCCGTAGAATTTTTCTCTCAAACACTCCAAGTGCTGCCTCACCTGTTGTCGCAAGTACCCCTGCTTCAGATCCATATAATAGCACGGGTCTAGCGAGGAGGTGGCATTGCTTTTGAGTTGCTTACTCAGACCATAGTAGCATCTTTTGGCTCTGAATTTCAAAAAAAAAAAAATCGTTCACTACCTCGAAGCTGTACTTTTCAAGTTCCACAGTTGGTCCGAGTCTACTGGACGTCTTGCGCTTTGATACTATCAGCATGGTCTTTTCGCCATTTACTGTCAGACCCACTGTGGCAGACTCCTTCTCAATTCGTTCAAAGGAGGGTGTTACCGCTCGTAATGTTCGACCCATTATGTCGATATCGTCATCGTATGCGAGTAACATGTGTTGTTACAGAGTGTCATTTCTGTTCACATTTGTATCTCGCATGAAATTTTTCAGCAGGATATTAAACAGGTCTTACGACAAACTTTCAACTTAACTGAATCCAAGTTCTGTATTAAAGGGCTCCGAGAGGTCCTTTCCGACTTTAACTGCTGACCTTGTGCCAGTTAAAGTTATCCTGCAAAGCCGTACTGATGTTGCAGGAATACCGAACGCAGACATGGCTTTTAACACCGTTAAACGGATAGGGCTGTCGAATGCGGCTTTATAGTCGACAAATAGGTGTGAATTGTCGGTGTGTTTTTTGCGGCTCTTTTCCAGGACATGTGCAAAGTGAAAATCTGGTCAATGGAGGATTTGTCAAAACGAATTGGTATGATCCAATTATGTCATTGACCATTGGCTTCAGTCGTTGACACAGCACACTGGATAGCACTTTATATGCGATGGAAAGGAGACTTCTTTTTTGTGCACGGGACACAGTATGCTGAGGTTCCAATCATTGGGCATGCATTCCTCTAGCCAAGTTGTACTAATCAGTTGGTGCATGCTCTTGCTATTCACCGGTGTTGAATAGTTCGGCTGGTAATCCATCGGTACCTGCTGCTTTATTGCTCTTCAGCCGATTAATTGCTATTCTGACCTCATTTTGGCTAGGTAGTATGCACTCTATACCGTCATATCTTATTGGTTCTGGGGTATCTTCTTCACCGACACCATTCGATACCAGAAGCTTTTCAAAATGCTGCTTCCATATCCTCAACACAGTGTCTGTATCTCTCACCAGGTTTCCATCTACATCTCTTCAGGAAGATGTACCTGCGCCAAAGCCTTTGGTTTGGTGTTTTACTCGTTGATAAAATTTCCGGACTTCATTCTGACTCCTGTACATCTCGATTTGCTCACCCAAATTCGATCTAGACATTTGTCTCCGCCCGTCCTCCTGTCTATATAATTTGTAAACACTCTACGGGCCACCATTATGGGTCAATCGTCAAAGCTTCGGGCCAATAGGACCGCTTTAGGCCAAGAAAGACCCCTATAGTTTGTGATAATGATCCGTTAATATTTAGGGGAAGAAATGGACCAACAAATTTATTTCTGACCAAAAATGATGACATTTTACATAGGGTGGGGGATCTGACCAAAGATTAAGCATGACTGTTTTGACAAAAATAGGTCAATATTTAGCGGGTCAAATGGACCAGGACTTTTGTGAGAAAAATTACAAAATTTGCATTCTATACGTCATATTTACCCAAGTTGATAGTAGACCCTCTTGAATCTACCATTCACTTATCCGACCTGTGTGGTTGTCCTTTAAATTGATACTAATTATGCTGATGTATGCACACGGATGTGGGAGTTATACCTAAATATTTACAGGTGTATACATATTCTGAAATATTATAAGAAGTTCCGGTAATGGTTATGAACTATGCCTATAATTTTCGGCAATAATCGGATAAATTTGAAAGAGATTTGTATATTTTCTAGTCGCTCTGGAGGTCACTATTATAAGCCCAACTGACCAACTAATTACAAGAGCTGTTTTCATAATAATCGGTCAATTTTTCAAAAAAAAGTTTATCTTTTTGCATAAATATTCACTCTAGGAAAACGATTAGGAAAATGTTGCAGGATAGGAAGGAGTAACTCTTGACCAAGAGGAAGCTAATATCTCGGAGGAACTGTTGACAAACAGGATACCATAGATCCGCAAAAGGCCCCGTCCGACCATACTGATCCGCTCACGTTTTTTTTTCCAAAAGGACACATACTTGATAAAAGATATAATTAATAGGGTCGATAGTTCAAGATATTGTCATATGTGATACATTTAATATACACTCCTTGAAGTGAAATTAAAACCAATTATATGGTATTTGAAATTTAGCATCAACAATTTATTGACATTTTTATTATTCTGTAATTCGTCTAATTTCTATGATTATAAGAATGTACTCAACGATATTAATAAAACACGTTTAATTAAGAAATTTGCTAGAAAACAATTATACAAGGACTCGTTTGGATTTGGCGCCACTGTCAATTAATATTTGTTTATCGACATTCTTCACACATATCAATTAAACGACTAATCGCATTTTTTATTCGACAAAAACAAATTAATTATTTTTTTGGGACCCATTGTTGACGTAACTGAGGTAACTTTCACAGTAAATTAGCGTCAGATGGATGCGGTTCAAAAAAACAATAACAAATCCTAAAAAAAATTAGAACAACTGAAATTGTCAAAATTTCGTTTAACAAAAGATTTTGCGGTTTTTGTAAATAAATTAGATGAATTATTAACGGTATATGGCATAAATAATATTTGTTTAAGCTGAAAAAATGCCTTTCTTATAAAATTGTGCGGGGTTCAATTCAATTGTTAGAGGAATTTTGAAAATTTAATTAGATATACATTAGAAAAAATATAATAATAACCAGTGAGCGGAGCAGTATAGTCGGACGGGGCCGACCATGCGATACCCTACACAACTACCACGATCTCTAACTTTCTGAGGATGTTTATTCCGAGTCTGAGTAATATTTCGTGATATTTGCCCCCTCTTGTCCGATTAGAGGTTAACAACACCTCTTCCTTACTTTTTTCGAATATTCAGTACAGTCCTTCTAATTACTTGTCCAGATTACCTTCACGGTGGGTTGTGTTGTGATTTTCGGATTATACTCTACTCGAAAACACACAAAAAATTATGTTTTCGGTCCATTTCATCCCAAAATTTTAATCTGATCATCACCGAAAATTGTAGGCGTTGTTCATGACCATAACTGGAACTTCATGAAAAATTTCAAAGCCATCAGCGCGATATTTCTCCCTCTAATGTGGTAATGGGTTACTAAATAATATCTGAATACGTAAGCATCTGTAAACATTTGACTGTAACTCCCACATCTGAGTAGACACATCACTATATTTGGTATCAATTTAAAGGCCAACCACTCCTCTTGGATATGGTATTAACTCCTGGTGTCTACATCCTCCAGGAGTAAATATATATGCCATAGAATACAAATTTTGTCATTTTTCACACAAAAGTCAGGGTCCATTTGACCCGCTAAATATTGACCGATCTTTATCAAAACATGCACACTTATTCTCTGACCCGATCCACTTCTCCATGCAAAAATTCGCGGTGTTTGAGCCATAAAGCGACCAGAAAAACCGACAAAAATTTAGTATTTGGTCCATTTCATTTAACAAAAACAATAGGGGTCTTCATTGGCCAGAACGCATCCTACATGCAAAATTTCGTGAAGATTGGTCCATAACTGTGGCCTGTTTCGTGTTTACAAATTATAATGGACAGACGGACGGACGGACGGACGGACACACATGTCTAAATCGACTCAGCTAGTCGATGACGATCGGTATACTTAAAGGTGGGTCTAGGACCAATATTTCGCGGCGTTACAAACATTTGGGGCTGCACAAAGCTATAATACCCTGACAACATAGTTGTGTAGGGTATAAAAACATATATTGCAAAATTTCCACCCTTTAACAAGCCGTCGTTCCTACATAATTTGTTAAAACCTTGCTGTACTCTAAATCCCTTTAACGTTTTTTTTCCACAATCGACTGAAATAAATATTATTTTTCGTAAAACAACAAAATTTTACCTTCAACAGATGAGTTGTCAAGTTGACTTTTTTCATAATTCCTAGAAAACACGTGCAATTTCGCATTTCTTAATAAAATTTGCTTGATTATTGCCGAATTGCTGCTAATCGCATGACTGCAAATAAATTATCAGCACAGCTCTATCTGCCATCTAATCAAGCCAAACCAAGCGAAATATCAATCATTCAACTTCATCAACAATTAACACCTTCGTTGTTCGTTGATTTTTATTTTAGTTTGCGAAACTAGTAAAGGCAAGTCATGGTCTACAATTAATCGCAAATATTCAGTTTTAATCTTTGTCAATGGCTATTTGCCATAAATCAGTTAGTACTTTGAAAAACGTGTACGACGTATTTAAAGAATTGATTGGCAATGGAAAATTTTAAAACAAAATTTTTACGTACACAGTTTGCAAAGAAATGGCGGTCAGTATGTGGAAAGGGGTAAATTTGCATCTCATATCACTATTAAAAAATTAAAAATCCGAAAGGTTTCCAAACATTTATTATCTTTAGAGAGTCCTTATATATATTTTAAATTTTTCAAGGACTACCATTTTACGAGTACTTAGGTCTTCTAATGAATATATTTGTTTATGGTTATGATGTTCTCAAGCGCATAACCATATTTTAAGAACATTTTCAAGGACTGTCGGCTTCAGAAGCGTCGAGTTTTGAGAATATTTTTCAAGATCGGCAAGCTTTTTAAAAAAAGAATTTTTTAAGAATATTTTTACAAGATTTTTTTCGGAATATTTTTTTATTGAATTTCAGATTTGTGCCATTTTCATAACGATGATTTTTTATTACTTAAGAATATTTCTTCCATTTTGGATTTTTAAGAAATTTGATTTGAGCACAACCAAAGTCTTCAGCGTGGATTATGTTTTTGCAAAGGCTATCAGCTTTGAAAGCTTAATAAATTGGATATTTTAAGAAAATGTTTTCAAGACCTGAACTGTTTTACGTATATGATTTCTCTATTAAATACATTTATTCAAAGACTATCAATTTATCCGGTTTAAAAATTGGAGTTTTGAGTAAAATTTATAACCGGTGATAGCATTTGGCGTAGGAGAAAACAGACTCCAAGCAACGGTTGTTATGAGATTTAACATGGCGAAGCCCAGGCATATCTTGGCCCCTCGTTCATCTCAATTGTGAACCCTGGCCTCCCGTCACAAGGGGTAGCTACTTTAATCAATCCGTTGAAATAGTGAGCTGATATGTGCCGCGAGTTCACCCATAAGAACTATAAACAAATGGGCTGATGCGTCGGGTTAGTTGCCCACAAACCCCTCTTATTATGAAAAAGCACTTGGAATCTGCGCACGTTGTACAGAACAGGTGAAGTTCTCGCTTTGGCGGATGTATTCATGAAGTACAAAACCGATATTATTGCCTTACAGGAAATTCGAAGTAAAGGGACATGCGTAAGTAAATCAGACGATTACGCCCTTTATTATAGCTGCCATGAAACAAGACATGAATTTGGCTGCGGATTTATGGTTAACAGGAGAATAAAATATCTCGTCTCCAGATTCACTCCAGTAGATGTGCGAATTGCTATAATCCATATAAAAGCGAAGTTCTTCTACATCAGTCTCATTTGCACCCATGCTCCGACGGAAGACAACGATGAGCAGACCAAAGACATATTTTACGACATTAAAATTCTGGTAGGAGATTTTAATGCAAAAATCGGAAGGGAAAATAATGTTTCCCCACCATCGGACATTTCAACCTCTATGAAGAATAGTTCGACAACGGCATGAGGTTGATTGACTTCGCGGCAGCAAAAAACATGGTAATTAGCAGCACCAAATTCAAGCATCTCGATATACACAAGGCCACCTGGATTTCTCCTGATCAAGCAACGAAAAATTAAATTGATCATGTTGTGATGGACAGTGTATTAGACGTTCAATCGATCCGAGGAACGAAGGTGCGATCTAACACAACACGGCAACTCGACGTCGAAAAGCTGCAAAGCAACAGATAACAGATGCCTACTCCGCTCAACTTACTCACCTGCTTGACGAAAACACTTTTGTCCCCTACAAACTGCAGGAATATAGTAATGCTACTGATTTGAAAAACGCAGCGTATAGGGCAACCCTGCAGACAGTAGCATCACGTAATGCGATGGAGAATTATCAAGAGAAAAGGTGAGAGGAAAAACGTATTTTCAGAACACGCGAAGAAAGAACAAGAAAAACATGAGCGTGAGCAAATCGAGATGTACAGGAGTCAGAATGAAGTCCGGAAATTTTACCAACGAGTAAAACATCAACCGAAGGCTTTGGTGGAAGCACATCTTCCTGTAGAGATGAAGATGGAAACCTGGTGACAGAATCAGACAGCGTGTTGAGGATCTGGAAGGAGCATTTTGAAAAGCTTCAGATATCAAAT